>NC_079551.1:14430067-14712567 GCF_015846415.1 Triplophysa dalaica
AGCGAAGGAGTTTCTTGTGCTGGATCAGGTGCTGCTGGGGGCAGCGAAGGAGTTTCTTGTGCTGGATCAGGTGCTGCTGGGGGCAGCGAAGGAGTTTCTCGTGCTGGATCAGATGCTGCTGGGGGCAGCGAAGGAGTTTCTCGTGCTGGATCAGATGCTGCTGGGGGCAGCGAAGGAGTTTCTCGGGCTGGATCAGATGCTGCTGGGGGCAGCGAAGGAGTTTCTCGTGCTGGATCAGGTGCTGCTGGGGGCAGCGAAGGAGTTTCTCGGGCTGGATCAGATGCTGCTGGGGGCAGCGAAGGAGTTTCTCGTGCTGGATCAGGTGCTGCTGGGGGCAGCGAAGGAGTTTCTCGTGCTGGATCAGATGCTGCTGGGGGCAGCGGGTGGAAACTGCAAAGATGCCTTTTTAAAGCAGCTTTATTTATGTAGGTCTGTGGACACTGACAGCAGTGAAAATGCTTGGCCTTTTGGCCACAGCCAAGGCCACAGCTGTATATAACATCATCTAAAGCAAAATTGAAAATAGCCATATTAGTAGAAGTACAAAAAAATGTAATACACATTTATAAGATATGCATATACACTCACCTCCATATTTAGTTGCTCTTATTTTATGACCTGCTATATGGGCCACTATTTGATGATACTGTCTGGGTTTACATATTTGAGATATGCAGAAGGGGCATGTGAATAAATTAGTATCTGCAAGGTAGCGTTGTGGTTGAGGCTCTTGTCCTCTCCGCTGAATTGTGATGTGCTGAATAGACAACAAATTCATCCATTTTAATTAAAAAAAGTTTCCTCCTCTGTACATAATCATTTTACATTTTATCATTCATCCATTATGGTAGTCTATAAGGTTTGACGTATTCAAGTATTAGGAACCGCCCACTCAAGCTTTAGCAAACCAGGCAGAGAGGTTGTAAAACGCCCCCAAATTGAGGAACGCCTTTTGTTGCTCTGCAGAGACCTCATTCTCCTCTAATTGGGAAGACGAGAGCATAAGCCCCGCCCCTCTTGATAAAGTACGAGTGTTAGCGGAACAGGTAGAATATATGAGCACCGCAGTTTAAATCATCTAACAATAGATTCACGAAACAAGTGGAAAACTCGAGAAATAAAACTGCTTTTAATGAAGACTGTGAGAAAGTTAAACTTTATAAACCGCGTTATGAGACGAGATGATGAGAGACTGAATCTTTACCTCAGAGGAACATTTATTTCTTTGTTCTTTCATTTAAATTTCTCCTCGGTGAGTATCACTGTTTTTATGATAATTGTGTTTATTAAAATCCAATGTTGAAATTTACTATTTAACGGGTATTGAACAGAAACCGATTTAAATTCAATGTATGATGTAAAATGCGGTTCGAAAATGCTTTGTTTGAGTTTAATAATGTATAAAGTGATGTTTGGAGGTTTCAGAGAATTATATCTCAATACAGTATAGTGAGATGTGCTAATATGTGCTGTGGGGTATCCACCATGTGACGCTAGCTTTGCTAGCTCTGTGCATAGACTCCATTGTAAAATCAAATTGGCGATTAGCACGTTTGTTATATGTGTGCTAGTAACGTTAAATTGCGCATGTTTGAAATGTTGTGAATTTCTAAACATTCTTGATTTAAACTTATTTCACATAATAACAGTAAAAATATTTATATAAATTATAAACGATGCCCAGATAGACAAAATAAGTGACTTTTACGTAACGTCAACGTACAATTTTAATCAAATTTATGTCGTGGCGACGTAATCTTGTGACGTAATCTGCCGGTCTTGGTCACGTCGTGACAACGTAAAGGATATAAATTTTTTTATTATTTTAATATTTTATCTAATATTATTTGGGCGGACATGCAGCAAAACCAATCAGAGAGTCTAAACCAATCAGAGAGTCTAAACCAATCAGAGATAGTGAAGAGCGGTCCCCCCTCTGATTGGCTGTGGTCCTGATATTCCTGCACGTGTGTGTACCAGAGGTCACATTAACCCAAAATTCTGTGACATTGACAGAATGTTTGTTAGTTTCCTTGTGTAGTGATGATGACAGATCTCTTGTTCTTTAAGTGTGCCCTGAACCATTTACCTTACTTTCCTTTTGTTCAAACGGTTTTGTTCAGTATTTTTATAGACTTCAACATTACGAAATGTCATTTATATTAAATTATTATACGAGTAAATCTCTTACCACTATAAAGTGACTTTAACTTGTGATACTGGACTGTTGTGCTTTTATTTTCATCACTTAACTTTAAACTCGTTTTTCTCCAAATCCGTTACTGAACATCTTAGCGCTTCAGCCGACCTCAGCCATAACTTTAGTGAAATCAACCATTTTACTAATAAAAAAATGAATTGTATTTCAAACTCTATATTGGACTTAAAAATGTGTCCAAATATTAGCCTTTGAACATTCACTGCATTTATTGATGAAAGTCCTGTTTGTTCCCGAAAGTCAATTTTTTAAATAATCAAATATATTGATTTGTGTGTTGGAGAAAGAAGTAAACTCCACTTCTAAATGTTACTATGGTTGATATGGGATTTTCATATAGCTGAATTGTATTTCAAAAAATGTCCGTCTATTATAATGATGACATCATCTCATGTCTCTTTGTGTTTAAGACCGTTCTCCAGACGTGGACAACTATTCTGAAGACAATGACAGTTATTCTTCAGAGCAGGAGGTCAGTGATGATGCCGTTCAGGGTCAGGTCAGCACTTCTCATTATGTCAATCATCACAACAAAAATCCACTGCAGTTTATTATTGTATTGTATGTTTCTGTCAGAATAAATACTGTCTTGTGTGTTAACAGTGGATATGAACAGAAGTTCAGATGCGTCTACAGCGCTTCACTCTGCAGCTGTTGTAAGTATAAATGTGACTATTACACTTTACTAATAGTACAGAAACACAACATATAGATATAAATGACACAATGATGATGATCACTGAACTGAATCCACTGTACTGTGACTCTCTGTCACACATCAGTTCACATGTGTTATCGGTAGCTTGTTTCTGATGTGTCTAAGTGGTCGTTGTCATGGCTACATGTTTGTTTCTTTGGCTGTGTGCTAGTGTTTATTTGTGTGTGCAGGAGCAGACGGAGGAGAAGACAATGTGTCACATGTGACGGGGATGTGAATGCAGACAAACCAGCAGCAACCATCGGCAAACTCTGCAAGGCCGAGTCTCCGACTCTCATGTCGTGGAGACGCTGTGTGTTTCGTTAAAAAAAGTAAGACCCTTTGTTTAGCCCGGCTAAATTGAGACAACTGAAAACGAATGGTTCAATTATATTTACAACACTGTTCAAGTTTGTGCGGCTCATTTCCAGACGACTGCTTCACGAACGCTTTGGTTAAAAGTGGGGCTATTCCAACCATTAAAACTTTACAAGGACAGTCTGGAGCTTCCGATTTGCAGCCTGTAAGTATATTTTCATTGTAAAACACTTTGTTACGGACTAACGTCAGTTGACTTTGTCGTATGTTTGTGATCTGAAAATGCAGACGTGCGCGTGAAAAAAGACAACCTGAGTCCTAATAATGAGTAATAATGTTCCACTAGAGGCAACAAATGTTGTGTTTATATTGTCTTTTATTAAGTATTTATTTAGGGTTTAGTGTTTATTGTCTTTGTTGAGTTGCAATGAGATGTGGCCTAACACTTGTTGATCAAGAAGGGCAAAAGCGCTCGCGTCATTTTATTATGTTGCTCGGGTTGTTTTATAATGTAACCATTCCCTGCTGTAGTGTGAGCTTTTTAACATCGTATATAAAACAGGGTGTCCGCGGATCCTTAAAATGTCTTAAAAAGTCTTAAATTCCATAATGTCAAAACAAGGCATTAATTAGCATTACAGTTTTTCTCAAATGCTTTGGCTCATTTCTAGAAACAGAAACTACATTCTCAAAATTCTAAGATCTTTTGGCAAAACATTCTAACAGTTCAGCACAACACTATAGCTCACTTGCAAAAGCTAATATCTCTCCCAAAACTTTTCACTCATGCCTCAAAACTTAATTCCTTTCCCAAATAAAGAGTCATTGCCACGAAAATGACAAAGATCCTTCTCAAATGCTTTGGCTCATTTCTTGAAACAGACCGGACGCTCTCAACACTCTTGCTGCTTTTGCCAAAATAACGTGGAAATAAAATAACGTGACCTGCAAAAACTCTCTAAAACTCTCTTAAACTCGTCCACATCACCACTTATATTCTCTCTTGCGCTGCAACGAGGGAAGAAACGGCTTGCATGTCTCAACCGTCCCCTACACTGATCTCCTGTAATATCCTCACACGCAGTGTCCATTGCATGGAGGAGTGACCTCTGATCTTGAGCCCGATGCTCATACACTCTCTACCTCCAAGCGGAGAAAAAGGAACATTAGGCTGCACTCGGTGACCTACCTCTGCCATTGTGAGGTCACGGTCGATGATATGGTCTATAATTGTGGACCGAATTTCATCTGGGACAGCATGGTGTCTTGGTGCTCCCCTGCCTCTTCCCCCTATTCCACCACCAAGCACCCTTGCTCCTCTTCTTCCTCGAGCACGCATTTGCCCTTGTTCATTTACTTGGCCAGGTGCCTCCATGTCCAGAAATTATACTGGTCCTGCACGGTCAAGCTCTTACAGTTTTTCTCAATTGCTTTGGCACATTTTTCGCAACAGTCTTAACATTCTCTAAACTGTGAGTGCAAATGTCACAACTGTTTAATGGAACCTTAGAACTTTATTGCATGTGTGCAAAATGAAGTTTCTCACCCAAAACATTTAATTCATGCTTCAAAACCTAGTTATCTTGTCAGTAATTTGGCCAAGGCCACCAAAATATAAAGTACTTTTGTCATCGTGTGAGCCACACTGGTCAAAATGTTTAGTTGTTTTTTCACCATGACCGTCACCCATGGAAATAAAGGTTTCATAAAAAAAAAAATTGAGAAGAGTCAATGGTACACAGAAAAAAAAGTAAATGAACATTTTGATTTATTCAGTACATTTATGTTTGTGTGTGTATTACATGTAAACTGAAATCTTGCTTGTCCAATTGCTGTACATTTCATATTTCTAATGGTATGTTACAACAAAAATACAATAGTAAATAACTACAAAATAACCTCCATGAAAAACTAACTATTCTTCTTGGACATCCTGTCGCTCTTGTTGGTCAGGCCAAAGATTTTCATCAACATCACATCTTATGTTTTCCATTGTCATGCACCGGGGAAAAAATCTCCTTGAATGCCGCACCCATCCCCTGCAATGATCAGCTGTGATGTCCTCACATGCAGCATTCATGGCATCCAACAGAGACATCTGATCTTGTGGTCTATGATAGGGCTGCACGATTTGAAGAAAAAATATATTTGTGATTTTTCTGACCAAAATTGCGATTTAAAATGCAATTTGACTACTATTTAAAATAAAAAGAGCTAGGTTTGTTGTTTTAACAGCATGCATCAAAGAAAGACATGCAAACATGTCATGACAAATTAAGAGAATAACAACAGTATTTTAAATAGTTAAACTAACAAGTATAAACTAGGGATGGGCATTTAAGGCAAAAATAATATTAGAAGATCGATGAGAACTATTCGAAGATTATTCAAAATTCGCACCCCTCCCCCATATGGACGCAATTACAGAATTGCACGCACATAAACGGAGAGAGAGAGACCACTTTAAATCTGTGACGACACACTGCTTTATTTATTATGGAATAGGCAATCTTACATCAAGCTAAACATTAAGATAACGCGTTGAAACATTAATATATTAACAACCGAAAGACAGCACTTATTAACAGTACGTCGATCAGCTTCAACCGCTCATAATGCTACGACATTTCATTGTAAAATATGAGTATGCACATTTATACCAACAAAAAAACAGCATGGTGATTGATCAAGGAAAATATAATAAAGGCATAAATATTTTAGACCAGACATGCGATAAAACGTATTAACCGTATGACGGCATTTATTTACAGTCCGGAACGATTTAATGAATTAACAGCTCAAAAGGCTTCAGTTTTTATTGTCATGAAAAAGTTTCTCCAGACTGGCAGTGATCGTTTTTCTAGACTAACAGTAAACTCGGGCTGTACACATTTTTAAAGCCCTCTCCTTCGACAAAGCTGATCGGAAGCGAATCCTTAGCAATCATTTTAGTAATTAAAGCCGTTATTTGCTCCGCCCATCTGGCATCCAAATCGGTTGGCCTTGCATTCGTCATAGAATAGTCTGTGATACCTCTGCAGGTGTTGATAGAGATTGGTTGTGTTGCCTCGCGAGGTCGACACAGACTTTCGGCATGTTTTACAAAGCACTTGCTTTGGAAGAACATCATATATGAGTTTGAAATCCAAAATAGTTCCAAACATAAGCGTTGCTTGTTCTTTTAGGTATCAAGTAGTTTGCTGCTGCAGGACTTTGCGCTTCAGCAGACATAACATTACTTTGTTGCGTATTTTTTTACTGCTGCTCCCTTTCGCGCTCATCTTTTCCAAATGACGTTCTTTGCTAATTCAAAAGCATGTACAGCGTTAAAATGTCCCCTATTGGTTAAACGTAAAATTGCAGAAGGAAACTGTGAAATACTACGTAGGTGTATTTTATCATATTTAAAGCCCTTAATCGAAATAATCGCAGCTTTTGCGATTTGAACATCGCATCCCTTCAAATTGCGATTTCGGTTTAAAAATGATTAATCGTGCAGGCCTAGTCTGTGATCATATACTTTCCACCTCCAAGCAGAAAAAAACTCTTCTATTGGGTTTAGGAATGGAGAGTATGGTGGAAGCAACTCCACTGTTATCCTTTCATGTGCAGCAAACCACTCCCTAACAATGTTGGTTCGGTGGAAGCATAATTACAACATAATTAGGCCAATGTGGTCTCACTAAACCTCTTTCTTGTTCTGGAATCAGGTCCGTGTAAAGTGTGTCTAGGAAGGCCAGGAGCAGTTGGGTTTTATAGGGTCCATATAGGGTTATAGTATATGTGTGGAATGTGCGTGCTCACTCCATTCTCTGAAATGGCAGCACACATTGTAATATTGGCCCCACATTGGCCTGGGGTGTCAGTTGTGGCTCGGTGTCCAGTGAGATTGCGACCACGTCTCCGCCCTTTGGACAGATTGAACCCGGCCTCGTCCACAAAAACAAGAATATGGGTTGTTTCATGTCCTTCTAACTCCATGATTCTCTACGAAGAAACACAGAAACAAAATAAAGTGAATTTTTTATTCTAGAGTTCAGTAAATGTTTTCTCTTACAGTATTATGGGTTTCTAAAACTTTACAGTAATAACATAATACAGGCATCTTAGAAGTACAGTAAAACTCATTACGTAAGTGCACACCAATAGTTTACCTGGACATACTGGTACCGCAGCTCCTTTACTCTTTCAGTATTCCTCTCAAATGGCACCTTGTAGAGTTGTTTCATAGACATTTGATGTCTTTTCAAAACTCTGGTGGAAATGCTGACAGAATCTATGTTTGCGAAGACATAATTGTCATTTATGTTTGCACTTTGGATCTCTATTAGCCTGATGGAATTGTTGGCTATGACCATGTTGCAAATGTCTTGTTCTTGCTGATGGTTAAATACAAGGTTGTTGAGCAGTTCTATAGAATGTACAGATAGACTTGCATTTACAATTACAATATTGTTTTTTATAAAAATGCTTTACATAAAACAAACACAAAAATACATATTTACCTGTTTTCCCTACGAAAGGTTTGCACAATTGATGACACTGTGGACCTATTTACATTAGGCTGCACTCTTCGACCACCCACTTCCATTGTAAAACCAGATTTATGACATGATCCACAAGTGTGGCTCTGATTTCGTCAGAGACTCTGACTCTTCTATTTCCACCTCTTCCTCTGTTATGTCATCCTCTAACACCATCACCACGTATTCTTACACGTCTTCCAATTGGTCTTCTACGAGCATGTTGCTGCAGTTCAGGGTTGTGGAAATCCTCCATGGTCAAGAAATGGTATTGATTGTGCTGTGGGCAATCTACTTTTTACTGTATATGCTCCCAAACTTCATTGGTTAAATGGATGATTGGTTGATTCAAATTGTATTGCAATTCGAGGTAATTTGCCTATGTAGCAGACATTACAAACAATATCAATGTCAGATAGTTATGCAATTTACATGCGTGTATACCAGTTTTTGAGAAGTGAATGGATTGTTTTGAATGTGATGGCGTACACGATGAAAAATGATTGAGAAGTTGTGAGGAGTTTGACAGTTTAAGTGAGAATTGACTCATCAGTTTTGATCAACAAGCCCTATGCAATTATTTGTTGTGCAAACTGCAGACGATTGTACTTAATGTTTGCACACATGTGCCAAAGCATTTGCAATTTGCTCAAATAAATAAGAAATTCCAATCTGATGTGAAAAATAAGCTAATTGTTCGGGGATCTGATCTTATTGTTTTGGAAAATACAATTTTCATTTGAGAATTGAGCCAAAGCAATTGAGAAAAACTGTAACATGCATGTTTGGCAGCATTCACAGTCATGGACAGCACCTGTTGGTTAACAAAACTTACTGTTTGATTGGTCATCTGAGATGTGTGAAACTCTTGCTTCATTAGTCAAGTTCAACTTTCACATGACTGTCAATTTCTGTAATCAATCAAATTTTCCAAGGGATTCATATATGGTATTCATGGTATTATGTTCTTGACTAATTTTGACAATTGAACAGACTTATATGCATGTGATGACTTATACAATGAAATGACGCTGACACGCTTTGGAGTGAACAACCATTAGACTGAGAATCAACAATGTTTAGATCAACAAGATCTAATCACTTGGAAATTGTGCTAAATGTAGGCTACCTGTACTTAATCATTTCAAAGATGTACTGAGACATTCACACATTAACTTAGACATTTGCAATTTGATGAAACTAATGAGAAATTCAATTCTGTTTCGAACAATTGACATGTGGTTTAGTAGGTTTGTCCATGTTGTTTTGAGAATGTAATTTCTGTTTCTAGAAATGAGCCGAATCAATGGAGAAAAACTGTAAAATGTGTTAACTCCATGTTTCCAAGGTCTTAGAAATGCAATCGAACCAACAACCTTAAGATTTTATTTTAGAAATCATGTAGGTCTCTGTTTATCGGGCAGAACAAAATCGCTGGAACCAACCAACAGATAACATGTTCGGGGGGTGGGTGTTTGTTGGACTGGATATGTGCAAATTTGTTGCAATGAAATTGGTCTTAAATATCATTCTGCACTATTGAAAAGGTCTTAAATCTAAAACCCTGATAAAAGGTAATACAGTTAGCTATAGTTTTTACCTATTTAACCTAATATAAAAAAATAAAAACTTGACAATCCTTTACATCCTGCAGAAGTTACGGTGGCAAAGTTGATGTATCAGCTTGATCATCTTCATTTTCTGTATCAGATTCGACCTTGAATTCATATGAGGAAGTACCGATCACATTTTATCACCTGTCAGTACAATTGCTTGTGAACATTATGTTCCGAATAAATAGGAGGCGTTACATTTCCGTCAAACGCTTGCAGTATTCTACCAATCACTACACACTGGTTGATCACAAAACTAAATACCTTTATAAGGTTTATTTTTAGTATGGGAATTTTGACATTATTTTGTGTTTATTTGTCCGTTTCAGTATAAGAAGGGGTGAAAGAGAACTTTCAAGTTTAGTATTTTGTGCTCTGACTCTCTGGGCACGTGCATCTCTACAACCTGTGACACCTGAAGGCTTTTAGTTATTATTCTTCATGAAAGCTGATTTGATGCACGTTTGGCTTCTATCAATATAAACTGACAAATAAATAGCATTTATCGTGATGTATAACATTTTGTTTGCTTTGCAGTATTGTTGGAGAGCTTTATACAATAGTTCAGTGCTTAAAGTTTAAACACATGAGAATTATGTCTATGGGTGCGGAAGCACTTATAGATAAGTGAAAGACGGGACACGAAAATGAGTGACTGAATGCGCCGCATACACAATATAACATTTCTGAGCATTAATTTTATAATATGCAAAGATTATTTAGGCTATTGATCAGTTGGGCAGTCGCTCTAAAATGTGACCATTTAGTCTAAAGCCCTGTAGATGCTAAAATACAAATACGCACACACAGGCGTTATTATTCTGCTGCTGTTCATTTCATTTGATTTCAGTGAGTTTTGAGCTTTATTTAAAATGTCATGATTAACGCCTCAGTAACGAACTACACTAGTCATCATTTGAAGTGGATCAAAAAAGTTAATCAATATTGTCCTAAGACAAGAACAAGTATTGTTCAAAATTCATGTATAAACACTTAGGTATAATCAATGTTGTCATCAATGGGATTTCATTCCTCATCACTTTTAATGATGCCCAGATATGATTATTTCTCACATGGTGTGAATTGACTTGTCACACATTTAAGTGTCAGCAGATGAATAATCTCTGTACTGTAAACCAAGCATGAATTGCATGCTTTAACAAATGCCTGAAACAATTCATGAATAAAAAACAACAAATGAAGCAAAAGCCTTAAATGATAACCAGTTCCCAATTTTGGACACCTGTGACAGGTCAATTGGTACCTAGTGACAAAGAATCATGTCTGGTGACCATCAAAAGCCATTAAGGATGACATTTCTTTAATGAGAACATAGACTTATAACGGACTTTCATGTTATGCACGAATTGTTAAAGAAACACATTTTGAATTTAGAACAACTTTGATGAAAGGTTTTGATCCACTTCAAACGTTGACTAGTATACATTATCCATAATTCTGTCATCAGTCCTTTTATAGTCTGGATATTTCCCAATAATAATTTTATATTTGTTGTCACTGGTTATTGTCTACAGTTAATTAGATATTTTCACATATTTGTGTAATGTATTTGCAGTGGATAAGAACAGATATTCAGATGAGTCTACAGCGCTTCACTCTACAGCTGTTGTAAGTCCACATTTTTAATTATGACACATGTATAAATTTGACTTACTAATACGTTACTAATAGTACAGAAACACAACATATAGATATAAATGACACAATGATGATGATCACTGAACTGAATCCACTGTACTGTGACTCTCTGTCACACATCAGTTCACATGTGTTATCGGTAGCTTTTTTTCTGATGTGTCTAAGTGGTCTTCGTCACAGCTACATGTCGGTTTCTGTGGCTGTGTGCTAGTGTTTATTTGTGTGTGCAGGAGCAGACGGAGGAGGAGACAATGTGTCACATTTGACAGAAATGTGAACGCAGACAAATCAACAGCAAACATCGGCAAACTCTGCAAGGCCGATTCTCAGACTCTCATGTCGTGGAGACGCTGTGTCTTTCGTTGCAAAAAGAAAGACTCTTTGTTTGCCCAGCCAAAATAACACAACTGAAAAGGAATGGTTCAATTTTATTTGTTCCAGAAAAGTACAAACCGAATGTTCAAGTTTGTGCAGCTCATTTCCAGACGACTGCTTCACGAACGCTTTGGTTAAAAGTGGGGCTATTCCAACCATAAATACTTTACAAGGACAGTCTGGAGCTTCCGGTTTGCAGCCTGTAAGTATATTTTCACTGTAAAACACTTTGTTACGGACTAACGTGAGTTGACTTTGTCATATGTTTGTGATCTGCAAATGCAGACATGCGCGCAACGTGAAAAAAGACAACATGAGTCCTAATAATGAGTAATAATGTTCCACTAGAGGCAACAAATGTCATGTTTATATTGTCTATTTATTTAGGGTTTAGGGTTTATTGTCTTTGTTGAGTTGCGATGAGATGTGGCCTAACACTGGTTGATCAAGAAGGGCAAAAGCGCTCGCGTAATTTTATTATGTTGCTCGCGTTGTTTTATAATGTAACCATTCCCTGCTGTAGTGTGAGCTTTTTAACATCGTATATAAAACAGGGTGTCCGCGGATCCTTAAAATGTCTTAAAAAGTCTTAAATTCCATAATGTCAAAACAAGGCATTAATTAGCATTACAGTTTTTCTCAAATGCTTTGGCTCATTTCTTGAAACAGAAACTATAATATAAATACACAAATAAAAAACAATTCAAACTATATGCAGCCTAGAGTGCTGTAAATAAAGCTGGAGTTTCACAACTAACAGCTATTCACTCGTCGCTGTCCTCACCCTCCCGCTCCTGGGCATCATCCTCACCCTCCTGTCCATCATCCTCACCCTCCCGCTCCTGGGCATCATCCTCATCCTCCTGTCCATCATCCTCACACTCCTGTCCATCATCCTCACCCTCATGTCCATCATCCTCACCCTCCTGTCCCATCATCCTCACCCTCATGTCCATCATCCTCACCCTCATGTCCATCATCCTCACCCTCATGTCCATCATCCTCACCCTCCTGTCCATCCACACGCTGCTGTCTGTCTGGCCACAGATTCTCGTCCACATCACAGCGTATATTCTCTCTACATTGATCTCCTGTAATATCCTAACACTCAGTGTCCATTGCATGGAGCAGTGACCTCTGATCTTGAGCCTGATGCTCATACACTCTCCACCTCCAAGCGGAGAAAAACTCATAGCATTGAGGAAAGGAGAGTAAGGTGGTAGGAACACCATGACCATCCTTGGATGAGTAGTGAACCAGGCCCTGATGAGCGGGCCTCGGTGGAAATTCACATTGTTCCATACAATGACATATTGAGGCATGTGAGGCCCTACGGGACCTCTCTCATTTTCAGGGATCAAATCAATATGAAGGCGGTCCAAGAAGACGAGGAGCTTCTTTGTATTGTATTGGCCAAGACTGGGGATGTGAGTGGCCACACCATTCTCAGATATGGCAGCACACATAGTTATATTGCCCCCTCGCTGGCCTGGGACATCCACCGTGGCCCGTTGGCCAATAATATTACGGCAACGTCTTCGGCCCTTGGCCAGGTTGAAGCCAGCTTCATCCACAAACACGAGGGTGTGTTGGGTCTCCATTCCTTCCAATGCCATTATTCTCTACAATAGCGTAAAAAAACCCCATCAAATCAGTCATACAGAAGAGTCATACAGTACAGTTACAGACAATTACATAGGAACTAATTGCAGCTCTTTGACCCTTTTTCTTATTGTTTGTTATTTTCTTCAAAATCAGGATAATGATGATAATTTCATCATACAGTAAACTGCAGTTTTTAGGGGAATTGTGGAAGTCAGATAAATCAAATACTTTCATACCTGGATACACAAATCAGGTTAAGTGGGTACTGAAGCAAAACAAGTTTGGGAACCACTGCTTTATTGTAAAAAGGTTATAATGATGGACAACCAGTAACTGACTTACTTGTACATACTGGTACCACAGCTCTTTCAGAGTCAGAGTTTCTCTCAAATGGTACCCTGTAAATTTCCTTCATTGTCATCTGATGCTTCTTCAATATCCGGTCTATCGTGGAGATGCTTATAGAGTTGACATTTTGGAATAAGGCATTGTCTTGTATGATTGCAGCGCGGAACTGTCTCAATGTGATGGCATTGTTTGTTATGACCATGTTACAGATCTCTTGTTATTGGTGTTCATCGAGAAGTTTTCCTCTGCCACCAGTGCAAGGTTGTCTTGTAATCCTAGACATAGAATTCAAAGGACAACACTCAATTCGTAATGTATACCTTATGTTTTCCTTACAGAATGAGTTACCTATGTTATTGTATTGTTGTTTTGCTTACAGTAACTTAACCACAATCATAATGCATCACTGCACAGTGACTGGAATACTACTGTAAACTGCATCATCAATACAGTACAGGGTTCCTCAATTAGTTTTCACTAAGGGCCAAATTCTACCAACAATAGAAAGTCAAGGGCCACCAGTTATAATCTGATGACTACAATGTTTGTTCTGCGATTATTATTGTTGTTATTATTATTCAATTTACTGTTAATTTGTAATCACTGTGTGATCAAAACTGAGGAAATAGAACTAATAAAAGATTTTGTATAATCACTGTAGTAGAGTAGGCGGGGCGAGACCGTGGTTCGAGGCCGGTGTGCGCACAGCTGGCGCTAATTCACAATTACTCACCGGACTCGAACCACGGTCTCGCCCCGCCTACTCTACTACAATCACAAAAAAAAAAAAATTATTAGTTCTATTTTCTCAGTTTAGATCACACAGTTACATTATATTACATAAACATTACTTTGTATGGCTAAAAAACATTATGTTGCAGAATCAAAAAAATCTGGATCCTGTTTTCCATCCATATCAAGACGTTCTGTTCATCTCCACACTGGATCTCTTTCCTTCGCTTTCCGAAAAAAGGAGAATAAATTATTAGACCTATCAGCATTAATATTTTTATTGTTCTTACAATTTTTGGTGATCAAAATGACATAGTATTACTGATGTCTACTCACCATTCAATGAGAGAAGTGACAGCGACCAGCTGAAGCAATGCCTCTGATGTTGGGGCAATATTCTGTTGTTGCAATCCTGAGACACTGATCAAGATGTGTACTGGATAATCTGTTTCTATCCTGGTTCTTGATGTTATTCATTATAGAAAATGACGACTCGCAGATGTAGGTGGAGGGAAACATTGAAAGTAGAAACATTGCAATGACTCTGCTGTTCTTGAATTTATCTTGAGAAACAATTTTGGTCCAAAAGTCATTCACATTAGACGCCTTGTGTTGCTCTCTGAGTAAATCAGACTTTGACATTTCCAAAATCTCCAGCTGCAAAGATGTTTCATCTACGCATGGGATCAAGCTTTTAGCCTCAGCAGTCCACTGTCCATCTTGCTGGAACTGAGAATGGATGTCTTAGGAAGAGAAGTAGTTCACTCGACAAGTTAAAGCTCTCAAATCGCTCCTTGAAATGATCTGCCAGTCTCGTGACGAAGTCGCGCATTAGCGGGTCTTCTCGCATATGCCGTTTCTCGCAATGCTGTTGCAAATGTGGAAAGTGTAGCTTTCTTCCTTGAAGATCCCGTTCAAATAGAGTCAGTTGTAAGCGGAAAGCTTCAACAGCTTTGTGCATGTCTGCAATAGTGTGGTTCTTGCCTTGCAATTGCAAATTAAGCTGATTTAGATGAGACATGATATCGCTCAAAAAACGCACGTATCCCATCTCTGTGCTGTCGTTCAAAACCTCAAAAAATTATCTGCTTTCTGACTTTGGATGCTACTTAAAAATGTACATAGTTCATTTTGTTAGTCACACACTCTCTCCAGCACACGACCTTTGCTTAGCCACCGGATATCGTTGTGCAGCAAAAGATTGCGCCGTTCTGCAGACATTTCCTCCAGTAAAGACGATGTTGCAGACTCGAGCTCTCGCGAATAAAGTTTACCAGCCTCGTCACAGTATCCATCGTCTCTTTAATTTTTACAGACAATTTGGCGCACAACACCGATTTATGAATTATGCAGTGAAATGCCACAAGTGTCGGGCTGACAGCAGCTAGTCTGCTTATCAGGCCTCTGTGATGTCCAACCATCGAGGGAGCCCCATCAGTAACGACAGACACAACTTTGCTCAAATCCAATTCATTCTTTTTAAAGAATTCTGTTAGTTCGTTAAAAAGTATTTCTACGGTTGTGCGCCCATGCATCAGCAGCAAACAAAGCAGCTCTTCGCTGAAATCCTTCCCATCAAAAAATCTGACAAACACAGACAACTGTTCAATGTCGGTTCGGTCGCAAGAGGAGTCTATTGCGAGAGATATGGCTTCTGCTTTCTTTATGTCGGATAATAGATTAAACAGGCACTCACCCGCCAATGCCTCCACTCTTCTTGTTGCCGTGCAATTAGATAACGGAACCTGCTGTAATAGCTCCGTGACCATTTTCTTTGTTTTCGCGTCGTGATTTAGAACTTCAAATCTGCTTCAAGTTCCCAAATTGATTTAAAAATCGAGATTCATTTTTTTTGTCCATACTGCACAGCCCTAGTCCACATCACAGCTCATATTCTCTCTTGCGATGCAACGAGGGAAGAAACGGCTTGCATGTCTCAACCGTCCCCTACACTGATCTCCTGTAATATCCTCACACGCAGTGTCCATTGCATGGAGGAGTGACCTCTGATCTTGAGCCCGATGCTCATACACTCTCTACCTCCAAGCGGAGAAAAAGGAACATTAGGCTGCACTCGGTGACCTACCTCTGCCATTGTGAGGTCACGGTCGATGACATGGTCTATAATTGTGGACCGAATTTTATCTGGGACAGCATGGTGTCTTGGTGCTCCCCTGCCTCTTCCCCCTTTTCCACCACCACGCACCCTTACTCCTCTTCCTCGAGCAGGCAGTTGCCCTTGTTCATTTACTTGGCCAGGTGCCTCCATGTTCAGAAATTACACTGGTCCTGCACGGTCAAGCTCTTAACATACATGTTTGGCAGCATTCACAGTCATGGACAGCACCTGACGGGTCATCTGAGATGTGTGAAAGTCTTCCTCCATTAGTCAAGTTCTACTTTCACCTGCTGTAATCAATCAAATTTTCCAAGGGATTCATATATGGTATTCATGGTATTTTGTTCTTGACTAATTTTGACAATTGAACACACTATTGTGCATGTGATGACTTATACAATGAAATGACGCTGACACGCTTTGTAGCGAACAACCATTAGACTGAGAATCAACAATCAGTTTAGATCAACAAGATCTAATCACTTGGAAATTGTGCTAAATGTAGGCTACATGTACTTAATCATTTCAAAGATGTACTGAGACATTCACACATTAACTTAGAAATTTGCAATTTGATGAAACTAACGAGAAATTCAATTCTGTTGTGAACAGTTGACATGTGGTTTAGTAGGTTTGTCCATGTTGTTTTGAGAATGTAATTTCTGTTTCTAGAAATGAGCCGAACCAATGGAGAAAAACTGTAGAATGTCTTAAATCCATGTTTCCAAGGTCTTAGAAATGCAATCGAACCAACAACCTAAAGATTTTATTTTCTTTTAGAAATCATGTACGTCTCTGTTTGTCACACAGAACAAAATAGCCGGAACCAACAGATAACATGTTCGGGGGGTGGGTGTTTGTTGGACTGGATATGTGCAAATCTATTGCCATGAAATTGGTCTTAAATATCATTCTGCACTATTGAAAAGGTCTTTAAAAGTCTTAAATCTAAAACCCTGATAAAAGGTTATACAGTTAGCTATAGTTTTTACCTATTTAACCTAATATAAAAAAATAAAAACTTGCCAATCCTTTACATCCTGCAGAGGTTACGGTGGCAAAGTTGATGTATCAGCTTGATCATCTTCATTTTCTGTATCAGATTCGACCTTGAATTCACATGAGGAAGTACCGATCACATTTTATCACCTGTCAGTACAATTGCTTGTGAACATTATGTTCCGAATAAATAGGAGGCGTTACATTTCCGTCAAACGCTTGCAGTATTCAACCAATCACTACACACTGGTTGATCCCAAAACTAAATACCTTTATAAGGTTTCTTTTTAGTATGGGAATTTTGACATTATTTTGTGTTTATTTGTCCGTTTCAGTATCAGAAGGGGTGAAGGAGAAATTTCAAGTTTAGTATTTTGTGCTCTGACTCTCTGGGCACGTGCATCTCTACAACCTGTGACACCTGAAGGCTTTTAGTTATTATTCTTCATGAAAGCTAATTTGATGCACGTTTGGCTTCTATCAATATAAACTGACAAATAAATAGCATTTATCGTGATGTATAACGTTTTGAATGCTTTGCAGTATTGTTAGAGAGCTTTATACAATAGTTCAGTGCTTAAAGTTTAAACACATGTTTCCTTCGTAAGTTTCACATTCATAGAATACACACAAACACATTTCGTTATGTTTCCTGTTTTTTTACCTTATCCGGGGAAATTCTTGTATTCTGCATATTTATTTCAGTTGCAAGATTGAGAGCTTCACTCGTCTGCTCTTTCGGTCCTTCACCTCTTACCTGCGAATTACGTCTTTAGGGCGGAAGCACTTATAGATAAGTGAAGGACGGGACACGAAAATGAGTGACTGAATGCGCCGCATACACAATATAACATTTCTGAGCATTTATTTTATAATATGCAAAGATTATTTAGGCTATTGATCAGTTGGGCTGCTGCTGCATTTCTGCTGCTGTTCATTTCATTAGATTTCAGTGAGTTTTGAGCTTTATTTAAAATGTCATGATTAACACCTCAGTGAGGAATTACATTATCCATAATTCTGTCATCAGTCCTTTTATTGTCAGGATATTTCCCAATAATAATTTTATATTTGTTGTCACTGGTTATTGTCTACAGTTAATTAGATATTTTCACATATTTGTGTAATGTGTGTGTAGGGTGGAGATGTGTTAACAGTGGATATGAACAGAAGTTCAGATGAGTCTATAGCACTGGACTCTACAGCTGTGGTACGTACACATTTTTGATTATGACACAAGTATACATTTGACTTACTAATATGTTACTAATAGTACAGAAACACAACATATAGATATAAATGACACAATGATGATGATCACTGAACTGAATCCACTGTACTGTGACTCTCTGTCACACATCAGTTCACATGTGTTATCGGTAGCTTTTTTTCTGATGTGTCTAAGTGGTCGTTGTCATGGCTACATGTCAGTTTCTGTGGCTGTGTGCTAGTGTTTATTTGTGAGTGCAGGAGCAGACGGCTGGGGGGGATGTCACATGTAACGGGGATGTGAACGCAGACAAATCAGCAGCAAACATCGGCAAACTCTGCAAGGCCGATTCTCAGACTCTCATGTCACTTAGGTAGCACGTCCATCCTTCAACTCCAATCCTCTTGTTATCATTCTATCTCTCCGAAAGCTGTTTCATCCAATAATAATCATAACTGTTTGATCAGAACTTTTCTATATTAAACATTCACATTCACTCAGGCGGCCTCTCGGAAGAAGAAGTTGAAGAGGAGACCACGACCCCGTCAGCAGCTGCGGCAGAAGCAACGCATATTTGCGGAGACATGCGGAGAACAGACTACTGACTA
Organism: Triplophysa dalaica; assembly: GCF_015846415.1. NCBI lineage: Eukaryota > Metazoa > Chordata > Actinopteri > Cypriniformes > Nemacheilidae > Triplophysa > Triplophysa dalaica. Next base: position 14,449,092 of record NC_079551.1, read on the forward strand.
TACCTCTTCTATAATTATTGAGGTTATTTTTACTGAAATAAAGAGTTTAATCTAACAGTGAACTTCGTGTATTCTTCTACTGAACACTTTTTTCACATGATAGATGAACATCTACGCAGTTGTTCACAGGAGTTATCATGGCTGGTATACAAAGTTTTGAACATTTTAATATGCTGCCTGTGAGTTGTGAAATTCTCTTGTTTAGTAGTTTTTTAATGTAGGCCACTTTTTCACTGACTGGGGATCAAGATCTTGTACAGACTGGGCCAGTCTGAGCTGATGGTTCCGGATGGTTTGTTGCTGGAGCATATTATCTTAATGGAGCATATATAAAACTTTATAAATCTTTTGTTCGTTCTGTATTTCATTCTTAAAAAAAACCTGTTTTGCTCATCATGCAAAAAAACATGAACGTGCATTATAATAATAATGTTAGATGATCGACATATTCCCATCCCCAACTAGAGATTACGCCAGCTACAGCTGCAGACCGACTGACCATCCCAGCTCCATCTAAGGCAATTCCACCAAAACAGTTTATTTCCACCATAGATGAAGGAAATGCAGCGGCTATGGACCAGGTCTAGAGTGTGTAACTGTACGGTTTTAACTGAACTACGGCTTATCCGCGGTGAAAAGCTAATGATTCTGTAGCAAATAGTAGCAAGGTGTGTAAGAAGAAGATATTATACACCGTGAGTCAAGAATTGTGATTTATTACCCTAATTTATGGCCCCCTGCTGTGTTTTATGATTATGACCCCTTGATCGTGCACCGTGTGTACATTTATGACCCTTTGTTGTTGATCATAAAAGATGTTTGTAATGCCAACTCAACTTTATTTATATAGCGCTTTTTACAATTTTCATTGTTACAAAGCAGCTGTACATGAGACACATTGAAAACAAGTATGAATTCTAAAGCAGCCCCCCGGCCAGGCAGATAGTGCAAAATAATATGCAAACGGTGGTGAGGAACCCAAAACTCCCATCGAGAAAAAAAACCTCAGGGGAACCCAGGCCCAACCAGGGGATTCCAGTTCCCCTCTGGCAAAAGCTGCTGCCTCTGCACAAGCTCAACAGTGCTTGCACAACAAGGCTAAATAAAAATTAAGGATTTAAGATTATCATTAACAATCTAATAGCATTTGAAATGTTGTAGGAAGAACAAAGTTGCCGCGTCCTTTATCCAGCTCTATCCTCTTAGCACTTGTCAGGTCACCGCTTTCCATTCTCAGCTCTGCCATCAGGTCTGGGCATGACCTGCATCCTGAGGTAACCTTGGAACAAAGAGACAAGACTGGCTGAGAGTAGCCTCGCTGTCACACACCCCTTCACAGCGGAAGAGATAAGGAATTGGTTTGAGAATGTTTGGTCAATGACCTCCTGTGAATGAAAGTAATAAAAAGTTAAAGAAACAAGAAGCACTGATGTTAAATAAAATAGATACAAAATTAAATAAGATAAAATAGTCAGGTTGAGTTTTTAAGCTTAAAAATAACTTTTTTAAAACATTATGAACTTTTTTTTCAGAATGAATGGTCTTTGACCATAATCTCTATGGATGAAATGACACAAAATTAGTTAAAGAATTAAGAAGAACTGATGATAGCTAAAATAGATGAATAGTGTTTAACTCAAATAAGATTAAATATTTTGCAGTCAGGTTTTAATTTTTTTTTAACTTGCCTGTTTTAAAGTGTGATGCATGCAGTCAGTTGTTAAAATTGAAGTCCCAACTATGTTCGAGGATTCTCTGTCCCCCTTCCTACACACACACACACACACACACACACACACCTGTACACAGATGTTATTTTAGCTCATTTCATGATCAGTAGTTTTTAAGGATGTTTGCAAATAAAATCTCAATGTTGTGCCTTTTGCAGTGTTGTTTAGTGAGTCATGTTTAGATGTATTTCCTCTCTACATCACATCATGGAGCCTCCACTTCGCATACTACTAACAGCTTAACAATATAATGGCTTGCCCTTGGTATCTTGGTGTTTTGTACTGTACACGCACCCACTTGAAGACACATGCATTTGCATTTCATTTGTGAGCACAATTTTTGTTTCATGTAATTGTACAGATTATAGGGTATGCATGTGAGTTTATCTTTAATATTTAATTTAAGTTAATGGAACAATAATGGAATTTTACATGAATAAAACGATCTTATTGGTTTTACATGTGTTTCACACGTGATCCCACGGGCTTCACATGGTGATTTATATGAGTGATCACATGTAATCCCACGGGCTTCAAATGAGAATGCACATGTGTCATATGTGATCTTATGGGTTTCACTCATGAATGTGCATGTGTTTCACATGGATTTCACACAGCTTTCACAAAAAAAATGTTCCAAAAACACATTTCCCATGTGCATTTCACAAGGGATTTTAAAATGTTCTGATGGGATTTTAACATGTTTCCCCACATGAAATTTCACATGTGAAACTCATGTGACTTTACGTGAGGGTGGATTCTTTGTCTTCCGGTTAAAAAACGGAAATACACTATCTGTGATAACAAAATACACGCCACCTAGTTACTACATCATGAAAATGCTGCTTTAATAAGAAGTAAAAGAGGAAGTGATATCCCAACAAAAAGACCCAATATGTTTCAACCATCTATTAGTTAAAAATAACAACCCAACAGTTTTTAAAGAGTGTTTATAGTCAACTGTATTTTATTTATAATTGGCCTATCAGTGGCTTCTAGAGATAATACAGAGGCAGACAGATAAATATTAACCTTGTTTTTAACCACAGTACTCAATGTAAACCCTGAAAAAAAATGTATTACACAATGTAGCAAAAAATAACCAAAAGTGATCTTAATGAACTGTAAGAACCTTTAAATATAACAACAAGATAAGAACAAAGACAAAGATATGTAATAATAATAAAAAGTCTTGCACTACTACCCAATGAAAAATTTTTTTTTTCTTCGTGAACACAAAATACTATTACAATTCAAAAAATCCTCTGACTATAAAACAAATGTTTTCCATTCAATTTTTTTCCCCATTAAACAAAATTCTCCTTAGATTACAACAATCGCATTTCGTAACAATTCTAGTGCTTTCAGAACATGATACAACACAATATAATCCTTCTCAATACACAACCTTATTGCGAAACTATCAACTATTGTATTTACTAAACTAATAAATACAACTTTTGAAATTTAAAACCAACATTTGTTACTAAAACAACAAAATTATGAACAATCACTATATATGAGAATCTGGTATTGCAAACATTTAACCACATCCGTCTGAATTGCTGCAATACCACCAGCAAGGTCCTCCTCAGCTGACACCACCATTTGGGCTACTGCTCCACTTCCAGGTTCAATGACTTTATCGATTGAAACAACCCCGTCACTCTCAATTAGCAGTTTCTAACTGTCTACAGAGAGAAAATGTTCCTCAATATTTTGCCCTTCTGCGAGCAAATCAAGAAGTCCCTCTTGTTTCAAGTACTTCTTAATAACAAAATCAGACACAGCAAAGTCCATTTCATCTAAACATTCTATAAACGCCAATCTGCCACTTGCTGTACGTTGTTATATTTCAGATTTCTGCAGGAATCCACACCTTTCACAACGGTGAAATTGTTGTTTGGTGTTAAAGTTACGTTGCCAGGCATGACACTTTGTGCACCTTCTGGACACCACAATCTCTGCTTGCGTGATTTGGTCTGTTAACGTAGTGATTGCTTCCTCCTCAACTTCAGCTTCTGGGTATGACTTTACTTCACCTTCACACTCTACTTCTTTAAACTCTGTAGAAGTTGTTGTTGTAAGGTACAGAGATCCTCCAAATTCACGTGTTGCCAAATTCCACATTTGATAACAGTAACCAGACTGCAGCATTCCAATTTGATCCTCCAACAACTAGACATATATGCTTCAGGTCATGTCTTTAACACAACATGTCTGAGTCTCCGAATTCGATCCACGGACATCCACCATCTTTGTACCAGCTTTGACATGATCTACGCAAACCTCAATCAAAACAACCTAACAGAAAAAAAAATGAATAACATGGACCACAAGAGCATAAATACATCATGTTTATAAAATACCTAGATTTATATTAATGTACCAAAATAAAACACAGGCGATTAAACATAAGCTAGATTTCTTAAAATTATATTTAAGAAAAAGAAAAAAATACTCCATTTAGACATCATTGAAACTTAAAAGAATACAAAATTAAAACGACACAGTTAATTATTCATGTTACACGGCATATTTATGCTGCAGAGAACAAAAACATTGCCACTTGCACAAAATGATAAAGTTGCACCAGTGGTACATCAGCTTAAATAGCCGTGTTTATCAGACACAAAGAGGCCACAATACACTAGATTAACAATGGCAGAAAGACCAAACAGTCAATCTTACAAGTGCATTTACAATCAACGCCAATTCAGTGATAGTTAAACTTTAAGGCAACATAAAAAACAGAGCAACATGTCATTTGATCTAATAGTGCATTGGACAAGAACGGACAACAGCATAATAAATATATCTGTTTTAATGCTCATCAAACAACAAAAAACAAAATACACTTACTGTTGCTGCATGATCAACTTTAATAAATTAATATCTACAGGTACATTTTTGTATACTATAAAGACTATAATGTTTTATAACTTAATGTTTGACTCGATTATTCAGTTTCATTATCTAATAACTATACTAAGAGTAACGTGAAACACCGTAAAAGCACTATTTTAATTGTGTGTTTGCTTTATTACATTTAATTGTGCTATTGCTCATAATTAGATCAAGCGATTGACTATCATTATTATAAGAAGTAAATTTAAATTTGTATGGTGTTCTAAACTAATTTATTAATATTACAAAGGTAAAAAAGCAAACTAAGAACTAGACATAATTATTTATTCATTACTTTTTATGGCAGCCAAGTAACATTTTTGTGAGGGCTTGTAAAAATGAAACAATTAATCTATGCATAATAATCGTCATAATCTTGAAACTGTAATTAGTCATTATGTTTTGTTTATGATGAATCTATTCTACTGTGTATATTTAAAATACAGATGTTTTTATTGTTGCATTCTATTGAAACGGCACATCCAAGACTTACTATCCGTTCAGACCACCACAAACGTCAAAGTGCCAAAATACATTAATTTTCAATATGAGCTGTTGGCGAGCAGTAAAACAGCACATCTTTGCCGTTGACAACATCAAGGATAATTTAAATCAGGTCAACTTTGTAGTAAGAGCTATGATGCAGTTCGGAGGCAACCAATCATTGCTTCATAGGATTCCAAAAAACACAGCCCAATAAACTTTAGTTCCGCCCACATTAGTTCCACCAATCAACTTCTGGTGGTCAATCTGCACAAGATCAACAAGCTTGTTTGCTTAGCAACCCCTTTAAATACAAGTTTAGATTTCAATCTCTTGCTACATCGTTGATAGCAGGATGGCCAGAGCCATTTTTAACGCCCTCGACAACAACATTCTGAACGCACAGTGTGCTCTGCCTATAGGTAGCACCATTGTCCTGAAATTTCATCAGACCGATCAAATTATCCTACCAAGCATGTGCACATCGATATTACGTAATTTTTTACACTTACAAATCTTCCTACCCGTTTATTTTATACTGCTTTTGAAATTGAATAGTGTCTTTTTGTTGTTAAATCATTATACATATTAACTTAAAAATGGTAGTAAAATTTCATTTGTATTGCACCTTAAATGAATCCTACATGTTTCACTTATGCACGTAAAAAAATTCGACAAAATATTTAAGTTGTAACCATATTTTGTGTGTTTAATTTAAACTGGTGGTACTATCTCACAGGGTATATTGCAATGTTAAAATCTTCCTACTCAATTATTTTGTCGAAGGGATTACATTAGATTACATTAGTTTTACCCTGCAGTAAAACGGTCTTAATTTTTTTGCTGCTAGATTATGGTCCCATGTACACCGCATGAGCCTGAATAATAGCACAACGGCATGCGCATCAACAACAAACGCCTCAGGCATTTGCGGAGGTTTACGAGGGACAAGAGGTTTTATACAAACTTATTTCAGTTAAAACACATTATAACATTTGTATATATTTATCTTTAAAAGACATTGTGTCACTTACCCAATGTAACAGTTGCTTTTTTTAAATAAATTTTAATGCCATTTGCAGCCGAGGCTGTAAAATGTGATCTCCAAAGGACACATGCAGCTACTTTATCAAAGTTTCTTAAAGTACATTCCAATAAGCTTTAACAATTGAGGTTTGACTTTTTAAACCGCACGTACATACGGTTTTGCCTGAATGGGTGTAGTATTAATGTGATCGGCCATCGTACACCATATTGATGTGATCATGTGACATAATTCTTTTACTGTTCCTTTTCAACAGCAGGTGGCTGGCATCTTACGTTTAAGGTGCATATCTCACACCTACTGTTTTGTGATGTAATGACAAGCGAAACAATTTTAAAGTGTGATTCGCCATAAATACGTGTTTTTCTGTGCCTTTGGTGTGTTATAAGTTGCCAATGCATGTATAAAACACATAAAATTGCAAAAACTTAAGTGTAAAAAAAAAGATACCAGACCAGCCTGAAATGTCTCATGTTACCACATCCTGACGAATCTACGTCATTTTGTAACACAATTTTCCCCCCTCAAAAGTAATGTGGGCCTACCGGTCAGTACTATTGATTTAGAACCTGATTTTCCAAATATGGTAAGAGGTGTTACATTTCCATCACATGCTTGCAGTATTCGACCAATCACTACGTACAAGTGAACTGGCCAATCATAGCACACCTTGCTTTTCAAGAGCAATGAGCTTTGTAAAATATCCGCTCGTTTCAGAGAGGCGGGGCAAAAAGAGAGACAAACATGCACGATATGTGGAAAATAAAGTGTTTTTAACCTTAAATCATGTATACACATTGCATTACATATAAAGCAAACAATACTGTTTGTTTTAGCCGCATCAAATGACCCCTTATGAGAGACATTTGGAATAACATCATAATTTTGGTTTTGTAAAAGTAAACAACACATGAAACAAACCTTTCAATTTTCTTCAAGTAGAGCACAATCAAAGCTTTTTATTTTTAGGTATTTTCATTTTTACCAACATCGTTTTGATGAAAGGAATACAATAGCTTTGTTATTTTTTCGGTTAAATTTCAGCAATGACAGGCCCATTGTGAATAATGATTCTTCTAATGGACTGTTCTTTTTGTGAGAGTAACATGATTGACTATAAACGGCTGCAAATTATTCTCTTATCTGTATTGATGTCTCTCACATAGATACGTTTCTCCAATTTGCATTTCATTCAAGTATTAAAATCAACCAGATTAAATCTCTTCTGTGATGTTTTTGTGTTCCAAGAACGTTTAAACATGGACATCATAAAACTATGCTCTCATTTTCCTTTCACTTTCTCCTCATTGTTCTTTTCTTTCCCTGTCCATAAAACTACACATTGGTCAAACCACATGATTCAAATTATATTGTGAACGATTATAATGGATTTTGTTATACCTGTGAATATGAAAATCATTTAAGCAATATATAATGTTGTAAAAGACAAATATAAATATATAAATATAAAGCCAATTTACAGATCCAAAAATACCTTTCTTAGGAAATATTATTTTGTTTGTTTTGTTTTTGTTATTTTCTTTAACTGTTCACTTTCACCGTAGCTGTTCTTTGATTTACAGCAACCTCTGTTCATCCTTCTGCATACTGTGGATGCATTCTGTCGCTTTCTTTCAACTGTCTCCGGCTGGACGAGAGGGTCAGTGTGGGCAGCATCTTGAATTTCTTACAAACGTACTCGTTGGTAGCAGGAGATTGAGTCTGTCCTTGCTGCTGATGATAGAAATCCTCATCGTAGTTGTCGAAGTAGAAATAGGGCTGTATGGAGTCGTAATTGTAGTTTTTATACGGCAAACTCGCTTTCACCGGCATTGTGACGTTGAGATGAAGAAAAGGAGAAAATTAATACAATCAAAGTGCACAGGTTTAGTTTGTGGACAAAATGTACAAAACAAGTTTAAATACATTTGTAAAATACAGCTTGTAGATATGACTACAGCAGACATCTAATACACATAAATGTCAACATGTGTATATTGAGCGACTACACCTTGAAGGCGGTGTGTTACAACCAAAACATTAGCTAAACGCATCTTTGCATATAAAAATTTTCAAAAGCTCATCCAACCTTGGCATGTTAACATTCATACTCCTAGATCAGAAATGTATTTATTATATTGCATCAGAAAGTGCGGTCTAGACTGCAGACAAGCAGCATATTTTCACTGCTGCTACTGCACATCAACGATTAGAAGGGATGCTCTCATCAAACTTATAACAAGTTGCATAAAAACATCATCCAGGCAGCCTCCACCCACAGAGCCAGCAACACCAACTTCAGCAGCTCACGCTGCTCAACCTTCATCCCCAGCAGTACCAGAAGTACACTTATGTGTCCGTACCAATAATATGACGGCATAACAATGCCAAAAAGAAACGAGCACAGTGCTGATGCTGATGCTGGCTGCACGCGGCAAATAACTTCTGCGAGAGGACAACGGATCTACACGTGAGGAAACGGGATCCCGCGAGCTCGTTTGAAACCTTCTTGCGCGCATTGCATCCAATGTGCGCTGAATACAAGCAATCGCCCGCCCATGACATCTTCTGTGCAGGAAGTAATCAACGTAATCAATTGATTAATCATGTAATCAACGTCATTGATTACTTTCTGTTTACTTCCTGTTTTCTGGAAGTCACTTGTGATTGGAGCTCCTTGAACATCAATCTATATCTACAGATATGGCTTCACCTCAGACCAGGTGCATGTGAGTTACCACTTAATGTGTTTCATTAATATTTAGCATAGTTGCTATAATGTTATTTAAATAATGTTTTATAAAAAAAATTGCCAGTTTTTTTGTTTTCATTTAGTTGTGTTTTACGGTTATAGCGTTGTAAATGTGTCGACATGTATCTATTTTATATTTATAACACTGCGTTGTGTTTTATCATATTGTGATCAAATAATTAGTTACAGCAAGATGTAGGTATTGCAGCAAATGGGAACACAGTCATAGTTGGTGTAATTTACTACTATAACCTTGCTCTCCACTGTGAACTACCACGATATTTAAGTTACCCAAACAACAATGTTTTTTAAGACTACACAAACCCATCCATCCATTTTCTTCCGCTTATCCGGGGCCCGGTCGCGGGGGCAGCAGTCTAAGCAGGGATGCCCAGACTTCCCTCTCCCTATACACTTCCTCCAGCTCTTCCGGGGGGACACCGAGGCGTTCCCAGGTCGGCTGGGAGACATAGTCCCTCCAGCGTGTCCTAGGTCTTCCCCGGGGTCTTCTCCCGGTGGGACCTGCCTGGAACACCTTCCCGGGAAGGCGTCCAGGGGGCATCCGGAAAAGATGCCCGAGCCACCTCAGCTGGCCCCTCTCGATGTGGAGGAGCAGCGGTTCTACTCTGAGCTCCTCCCGAGTGACCGAGCTTCTCACCCTATTCTCTCACCCTATCTCTAAGGGATCGCCCGCCCACCCCGCGTAGAAAGCTCATTTCGTCCGCCTGTATCCGAAATGCCTTGCGGCTCAGCTCCTTCTTCACCACGACAGACCGGTACAGCAACTGCATTACTGCAGAAGCTGCACCGATCCGTCTGTCAATCTCCCGTTCCATCCTTCCCTCACTCGTGAACAAGACCCCCAGATACTTGAACTCCTCCACTTGAGGCAGGAACTCACCACCTACCTGAAGTGAGCAAGCCACCCTTTTCCAACTGAGAACCATGGCCTCAGATTTGGAGGTGCTGATTCTCATCCCAGCCGCATCACACTCGGCTGCAAACCGTCCCAGTGCATGCTGGAGGTCCTGGTCTTATGGAGCCAGCACGCTGACATCATCCGCAAAGAGCAGAGATGAAATCGTGTGGTCCCCAAACCCATAAAAATGATGAACAGAACCGGCGACAAAGGGCAGCCCTGCCGGAGTCCAACATGCACCGGGAACAAGTCTGACTTACTGCCGGCAATGCGAACCAAGTCAGGTTGGCCTCTCACCCTGGGCAACTCCAGAGTAGTGAAGAGTCCATCCTCCCTCGAGGAGTGTGGTTCCAGAGCCAGAGCTGTGCGTAGAGGTGATCCCGACAATCTCTAGTCGGAATCTCTTAGCCTCACGCACAATATCCGGCTCCTTCCCCGTCAGAGAGGTGAAGTTCCATGTCCCAAGAGCTAGATTCCGCGTTGTTGCTAGAAGGGATACAGCAATGGAAGTGGTGCGAAATTTCACCATATAATTGCAAGAAATTACATTAGCTAACGCCTACTGTCATGATTCCACCTCATCTTGTTAGGTATTTCTTAGTCTAGAGGTGGAATCATACAGGATCCTTTGTTTCATGTGGGAGAGAGACTATTTTGTCACCATACTCTCTCTCTCTCCGGTCTGCGTCATCGTTCTTACCCTCCTGTTTCATAGTTTGTGTTAATTAGCTTTCCTTGAGTGATTATCCCTAGCACCTGTTCCTTATTATTTATCCTGTGTTTGTTCCCTTTAAAACATCCTCGTGGTCATTGTCCTGTGCTCTTTCATTGTAAGCTGTTTGATGTAGCTTTGTGTACCTGTAGATCCTACCCTCTTCCTTGTATGAGATGTTCCTTGTATGAGATGTTCCTTGTATGAGATGTTCCTTGTATGAGATGCTCCTTGTATGAGATGCTCCTTGTATGAGATGCTCCTTGTATGAGATGTTCCTTGTATGAGATGTTCCTTGTTGCTCTGGAACGTTGTACCTCGTTCCCAGTGCTTTGTCAAGAAAGTGTAGTTTAGTCAGTGTAAGTGTGTTTATATTAAAGTTTTTTTTTTTCGTAGTTAAGTCAGTCAGTGTCCTTGTTTGCTGTTAAAAGTATCCTGTCTTGTTTTCCCCATTGTGGGTTTTTGTTTTGGCTTTTTTCTTGTCTATAATAAATCCTTGTTTACCCCTACCACCACGTATGTCTCTGCCTGCAATTTGGGTTCATACCTCTCCTGTGGCCAAGTGGTAGAATCACAGACTATCACGCCAGAGACCTGAGTTTGATTCCATATCCTGACAGCCTTCACCTACCCTTGACCTGACCTGACAGTAATAAATATATATTAATTGTTTTCAGCATGACAACAAATTATACAGATTGAAGTCTGTATGCCCAGTGAAGGTAGGTGTATCCCTTCTAGTCAAAACCCATCCTCAGACACTGTGCTCATAATGATCTTAATGGTCTTTTTTAAACCCATTAATAACCTAATGTATATTTGTTGATATCTAATGTGACTGGGTTAAAGCATATTGTATTTCTCTGTGTTCTGCAGCAAACTCTGAAAAGGTATCTTTTGGAGGAGCTTCTCACTAAGTTTGAGAGAGCACTCCCCTTTCTCTTGTCCACATGAGCACTTACCGTATCAATTTGTGATTTGTGTCTAAGTTTATTCCAAGCATGTATATAAATATCCTCTTAATTTATACTGCTTTTATTTCCAGTGACTGAGAGGGACATTGTTAGAAGTGGTTTGCCACTGCAAGGGCAATCCGTCATCCTTCCTGTCTCCTTCCAGTCTTATGCATTTTACATTAGATATTGCTATTTGTTGCTAGTCAGTAGAAAATCTAAATTCAACATACAAAGAAAGCAAATGGAAGTGTAGCAGAAAAGAACATCACAAGAAAATTACAAAGCATGTTTTGGTCTCTGTCTTTTGAATAGGTACAACTATTATTATTCATAATATTTGGTGGTGTGAATGGTTACTCCAGGAGGGTATGTTTACACTGGGATTCTGTAAAAAAACAGGTTTTACCAGGTTTGTGTTTGATTTGCAATGTTATCTGGTATGAAGATAAAAAAGTCCAGTCACTATGATTCCTTTTTTTTGAAAAGTAGGCCGTAATACAATTGATTCCAGTGGGTTACATTTCCTTCTTCCTAGATTTGCTTACTGTTGCACTTTTGTTCCTTTCCTTTGTTTTTTGAGGTTCTGTACTTGAATGCAGCAAACAATAACCGTGCATTAACAGCATACAACTTCTTCTCAGTAGTAGTCCAAAAATGTGGTTTACCATCAAGGTGAGTAATACTAGAGAAAAAGCTTTTAATTTTTAATGTCCGTAAATGTATTTCAAGATTTTTTTAAAATCAGGGTCAGGGGAGACCAAGGAGTGGAGAATGTACAGATTGCAAGGTTCATGTTCACTTCAAGAGGTACTGACCGGGGAAGTTTCATCTCAAAATTCTTGTTCACAGAATGTTTTTTAAGAATAAAAATAGGATTTAAAATGTAAAATTTACTGCATTTCTAATAGGATTGAGCGTCTTTGGCGTGATTTCAGGATCATGGTGACTGACAAATACTTAGACATGCTACACTCCCTTGAGTCTGAAGGACTGGGTGACATATCAGTGGTTGAGGACCTTTTCAGTGTGCACTATACTTTTCTCTCAAGACTTCAGGCAGACTTTGACACATTTGCAGAAGCCTGGAATCATCATCCACTCTCAACAGAAGGCAATTGAAGCACAGAGCATCTGTGGCAGATTGGACTGATGCACACAAATATTGACCAGTTGTATAGTTATGAGGTATTGTGACCCTGTTGTAGTACCTCTGTCATCACACTGCTGTTTATGCATACATTAAGTGGATTTTTTTACCATGTCTTTAACTGCTTTTCCTTAAGACATTGAAGAGGCAGATCTAGACTGGGACGTAGCATCATATGATGCCTGTTAAGATTTGGGAGTTGCTGTTCCAAAATTTGAATGATGTCCTTGGTGTTCAGATGGGTTGAATGGTCTTGAAGACCTGCAGAATTAAGCTGGTTGCAATACCCCTGCCAAAGAAATGTATTTGCTTTGTTGGGAGTTTGTTTCAACAAATATTGTGTAATTTAAAAAAACACAAAGCAAAAAGATTGCATATTTAGCAGTGTTTTTTTCCCAATAAATGACAATGATAAACAATTTTTTCTTTTAAACATCAAAACTGTAACAGGATTCAATAAAAGGAATATTGAATACATACAATATTCATACCCCCATCGCCCCTCACAGGCCGAGGGGTACCCCCGAGACTGTGCATGCTCCCTCCCCCTCCCTTGGGGTGTAGGGATGGGGGTATGCAGCGAGGAGACGAGCACAGCTGGCGGACATTCACAATAACTCGAACCACGGTCTCTCCCCGCCTACTCCACTACAGACATTTATAGAATTTCATACTTCGAACCTTAAAAGTGAAGTCCGCTCTTCTTTCCTTCGTGGAATTGAACTTCTCTGTCACCTGCTCATACCACTATGAGCCTCTTCCTTCCAATGCTTTCACAAGGGAATGTCTCAAGTGGAAATACATTGCGCATCTGAACAAACATTGCATTGTTTGGGAAACAACTGGGGTCTCCCTATTTATGAAAAAAAATACCTGAAAGTCCCGCCCACCTACCTGAGAGAGTGGGTCTAAAATGGGGTGGGGCTTAATCAGTCATTTCAGTTTCAAACATGTTTTCAAAATAAGTCAAATGTATTTATAATACATTGGTGATATTGTTTTTGTTAAAGGCACCGTTTCACTACTTTATCAAACAAAGTGAGTGCATGAGGCTCAGTTTAAGACCAAATAACATATACATGAATAACAACAAACAAATACAATAAGAGAGCACAAAACTGTCTATTAAAGAAAGATTCTTAGCTCATGTTATGTGTTCTTTGTGTTATTTTATTTAAAGTCAATAAAACAAATGATTCTTCCCTTAAACGGGGCGATGTTTGTGTTCTCGACGGACAAGGGCCTGAGCTGCATTCGCTACCCGTAACCACCGTGAAGCTCTGTGGGTGGAACTCCGAAGATAAAGCAAAAGATTTGAACTTCTGTAAAGGAAGAGAATTTCCAAATAAATAAAATAATTTATTTTATTATTAAACTGTTTTACTCCGTTTGTTTAAAGCAAGAGTTTTAAATTGAATAAATAAATAATTTGTGTTATTCTTCTTTTAAATATCATTTTTTACAGGGGTCTGTCTTTATTAGTAATCTTTTGCAGTGTTTGCTTATAAAAAATTATCTCATCTCTTCAGGATAAATAAAACACACAAAAGGACATTCATGTTTGTGTTATATCAGATACCCAAATGGGACAAATAGACAAACAGCAATATTGTAATCAAACCTGGACATGACAACACATTAAAGGTACAGTGTGTAGGAATTTGAAGGATTTATTCACCAAAATGTAATATATAATACAAAACTATGTTGTAAGTGGTGAATAAATACCTTACAAAATGAAGCGAAATGTTTATATTATCTTACAATGAGCCATTTTATGTATATACACCGCGGGCACACCCTTCCATGTAATGTATCAAATTGCACAGCCATGTTTCTACAGTAGCACTACACGGACAAACTGAGCGTGTTTCGTAAAACGAAGGATGCACGGGACTACGTTCTTCTTCGGCTGTGTTTTGAGGCAGCTTCCCACGCCCCTACATAGAAGGATTAGCAGAAGAAGAGGAAGAACAATAATAAAATTCACTCGTCATGTTTATTAGAAATAGAAACGGTTCTTTTGTTGGGGTTAGAAGTGAAATTTGCGAGAATGGCGGACCACACGAGAGAGCGTCAATCTGTTTCGTCAAAAAAGAGAAAATACGATGCAGCAAGGCGAAGTCGAGACAAAAAACGAAATAAAACCCGAATAAAGATCAGTGTGGCTTTTCCCAAAAGGAGGGCACTGAAGCAGGAAAAGGTTTGCCAAGCGACGCCGCAGTTGTCAGCTTTCTGCTGGACCGGTAAGTTTGTCTAATGTCCGTTATATACGTGAACTGTTTGTTTGATAGCTTTAGCTAATAGATGAGCTGATCATCAAGAGAAATCGCGTTTTTCCTTGTAAATATTTAGCACTTTATAATTGTATCATAAGTCCTTGTTGCATGGCCGTGTGCAAATCAACTTAGAAATCATGTTTACAATCATAATTTGCACAAATCGGGTTTAAGTTATATTATAATACTGCTTAGCTTCCACATCCTCTCTTGTGCGGTCCCCCCTGGTAACGTTAGCTACTCTGCTTCTCCTAGCCCTGCCTGCATCTCCAACACCCGTATCTCTCCAATCTCTTCCTCTCCCTCTTACTACCCGTGATAAGTCCTCTGATTGACTCTGTGATGATGAGAAAAATGTCTGCTAAGACTTTCGTGGTTAGATTACACGCCTTTAGCATTAGCAAGTGGTTTCAATAGGTTGTAAATTACGAACCAAGTTACGGTGCCAAAAAATGCTTTGTATAATAAGCGAATAAATCACTGACACAATGTTAAAAAGTAAATGATGAATTAAGTAATCTTTATTTATTTATTTTCTTTGAAGATAAGCCTCGTCACTTGACTTGCAAAGGTTACTCTCTGCTGTCTCAGAAGACGACATCTGTGTCTGTAACTTCAGTCTGTTGTTCGCCTGTTAGACGTAGATTGCAATTAACAACACCCCCGATAATGGCCACTATCATTTACGGAACCCTTTTGTCCTTTGACGGCAACCGTAGCTTCTCTAATGGGAGGGAGAGGGGGGTGGCGGAGCTTTAGGTTGCAATTTCCAAATTCGCCAATAGTGGCCTCTGAAACTTACACACAGAACCTTTAAGTTAAACAACACATTGAAAATTACACAATAGGAATTTAAAGGATTTAGGCGCACTGCACGTTTGCTTTGGGTTTATTATAAACCACATGTAAAAGGAATTTGCAGTTTGGTCAAACGCCTTTGTAACGAGCAGGGCGGGACGAGAGCGAGAGATGATAATGAGTCTCAGCTGTTTTGCAAGGGTATCACATCCATCAGTCGACCGTGCGGGAGCTGCTGCCATTTTACTTTGTTTTGTGGTTTGTTTGTTTTTTATTTAAAGTTGTTGAACATTCGCCAATTCTCGCCTCCTTCCCATTCCTTGAAATTGTTACAGAGTTACAAAAACTGAGAGTAAACAAACTGTAATACCCCAGTTAAACCCTGGGGTATACTCCTTTAGTGTCATTTGAAAATTAATTGTAACCATTGTTTCCTCAGAAGTTCGTCGTTTTGGTAGTTTAAATAACACGCACTTAGTTTCACAACGTAGAACACTGGTTTGACATGCGAAGGGCGTCTTTTCTGTGTTTTTGACCAGTTTCTTCCTCCAGTTCATTTTTTTATTGAAACTTTGGAAAATGTTTGTCAGAATTTCTCCGCAATAAACAATTATTTTTTTACCAAAACATAAAATATAAAACTTTTGTGATAGTATTAGCTATATACAGTAGTGATGCGCAGATGGTGGTTAAATCGGGTGGGTCGGGTAATAAAAGAATACATTCAAATAAATTGCGGGTGGATGATATATACAATATTAACATTTCTCAAAAAATTCGAATGTGTTTTAAATGTATTTATCAGGGGCTAATTTGCATTTAAAAGAAATGCGGTAGAGGACGGTCTAGTTCTTAAAGCAGAAATGGAGGCAAAACAGATCATAGAGAAATGTAAAAAGAATTAAGAAAAAAAAGCTAGAAAAGAAAAGTACCGTGTGAGAGCGTTTTAGCTAAGTGGTTCAAGTACTGGGTATGTAATATGCAACATTTGTGAGGCACTGTATGTATATGAAAGCCATAAGACTGGTACCTCTTATATGGTACTTCATGTGTGTGCTAAATCGAAATATTAGATTTATGCATTTACAGACAAAGACAGTGCAAGAACATTTACAGAGTAATTTACATTTAGATCGAGTCCGGGTATATGTATATATATCAGAGAAAATTATACGTGTGGACGGGTGGATAATTTATTTGAAACAGCGGCTGCGGTCGACATTTAAGCTTATCTGCGCATCTCTAATATACGGTCTGTGGAAATGTCTACCTAGGATATCTGCTAGCCCATCCTTTTGCACTAGGCTGGAATGGGGCCTGATTGACAGACTGGGAATTGGAGTACCCCCGTGCTAGGAAAGATTTTAGGTCAGCAAGATATTCTTTAAATAAAACCTTTGTATTAAAATAGCCTTACAATTCAACTGATGCACATTGTTTATTAGTTTTAACCTGAAGCTTTAGGAGAGCAAAAAAAGTAAAGCAAACCAATGCACTACAATATAAAAAACACAATGAACATAAAATGAGCTACTTATCTTCCGTCTCGGGGAAAAAATAACCAGGCAATGCTAAACCATCGGGTTACAGAACATGTGTAAAGGCTGAGGTGGAGGAGGGTGATGGTCTGGTGGCTCTTCCTCATCATCAGACGGTGTGTGCTCGCGGTCCTGAAAAATAAGACCAAACAACATCTGTTTTTTACTGCTATAAAACCCCTGTAAGTTTTCTTAAGTGCTCTCAAAGAACATACACACACTGATCTTATTGTCCGGCTGACGAGATTGGTGGGTGCCTCGGAAAATATAACACCTTTTTGTTTACAATTTGCATTTGCAAGATTTTCAATTATCTCGATCAAAAGAATAAAACTTGATATTTTATTGTGAGAAGTGCATCATGTTCGGTCATGGATCAGGCAGAACCCAAACCCAGACAGTGACACATTAACAAAAGAGATTTATTATAAAGGGACAAAAAAAAAAAAAACATAATGGGGAGAAAACAGGACAAGATAGAAATATAATTGACTGGGACAACTGGACTAGACTAAATAAATTTAAACTGACATAGACTTAATACAAAACAAGAAAATATGACAATAGGCAAAGGAAAAACTACACTTACTTTGTCTTAGAGCAATAGAAAGCACTAGGACTCAAAATGATCACTGGACACAAGACAAGCTGGCACAGGACAATGAAACATGAGGACATTATAAAGGGAGACTAACAAAGGATAATTAACAGGGAACAGGTGACAGGGATGAAACACTAATGGAAAGGTAACAAGGAAACAAGATGGCGGGAACAAAGACACGGACAATACACAAACAATACAATTAATAAATAATAAGTAGAAAATAAAACAATAATTGAATTACAATTATAAATATATACTTTTTGGTCACATAGAAGACTTAAACATGGCCTACTCATCCAGCCATTCCAGGTTCAAGATACCAAGAGTTGATCTTGTCCACATCTGCTGGTGTTTCAGTAAAGTTCATCTGTGAGACATGCTGTCATTAAAAAAAGGTGTGAGCATATACTTCTAAACATCATTTCCCAACAAAAATGAATTGAATGTTTCACTAGTATGTTGTGCACTGCTCACATATTAGATAAATATGTAGAATATCAGTGAGCACTAATAATTGCTTCAAACATAAAAACGCTACATATAACCCAGCTGTATTATAACCATTCAGTTGGACTTGTGTGCAGCTATATTTTAATCTCTGCTGTTAAACTATATAGATTATGTATTTGTAACTTTACTTATATGATCAAGGGTAACAAAAAAAATATTGAAAAGGAGGAAATTAACTTCTGGTGCAACACCTTAAAAATAATTAAAGCTTTAGTGCTGATATAGATAACAAATGGCTAACGAAAATAAATACGATATACATTAATAACAAACAAATACAGTAAAATACCACAAAACTGTCTATTAAAAGAAAGACTCATAGTTCATGTTATGTTCTTTGTTTTTGTAATTCAATAAAACCAAAAAGTTGTGTTTTAAGTTATTTATCATACATTGACGGGCCACATTTATTTATGATGCAGCATTCTGGGAATTTGAACACACACGTGCTAGCAAAGATTTTAATTCAGCAAGTTGTTTTTTATCAAACATATATATCATGAACTACTAAATACATTTATATGAGGCAAATGTGCAGTGGAAAGTTTCGTTGCTTGTTTTTAACAAAAATTCTATGAAATTTCATATATTTTTACTAAAAACAAGATTTATTTTCTTAGGTCCGTATGCTCATCAAGAAAATGCTTCTTGATTCAAGAATTTTTAGACATTTTTACTTGAAAACAAGAAAAAAAGTCTAAGCACTTCGCCTCTTGGAATGGGCCCAATCCAATCTGCGCTCACTGAGTGCATCTCACATGCCGGGCACACTGAAACAGGGAGCAGATATGCTATCTCGGAGCAACGTCCCTTCAGAGGAATGGAAAATCTCGGAAGTCTTCGGCAAAGTGGAAGTCTACCTCTTTGCCTCGAAAGACAATACTCTTTGCCCAACTTACTATTAGAAGAACAGGGCACCTTGGTCCACAACTGGCCCAATTGTCTCCTTTATGACTTCCCTCCGATCGCTGGCATACCACAGACGATAAAGAGGATCATAGAACAGAAGCACAAGGTGCTGTTCGTAGCCCCACTCTGGAAGAACCAGCCTTGGGTTGCAGAACTGTCTCAGCTGCTCGTAACAGCCCCGTGGCCTATTCCCCTGAGACGAGACCTCCTCTCTCAGGCAGGCAACACGATTTGGCACCCCCAGGCGTCCCCTAACACTTAAAACCACTCTGCTTCTAGCATTAGCATCGGTAAAACGTGTGGGCGATCTGCAGGCGCTCTCTGTGAGCTCCTCCTGTCTTAAATTTGAGCCTAATGACTCTAATGTAGTCCTGAAACCGAGACATGGTTATGTGCCTAAAGTGCTCTACTCCCTTTAGAGCACAGGTAGTGACACTTTCTGCGCACCCCTCCTCCGAGCAGGACCAGACCTCAATCTGCTCTGTCCTGTCAGAGCACTTAAGATTTACATATAGCGTTCCGCCCCCTTTAGGAAATCTGAACAACTCTTTGTCTGCTTCGGTGACTGCACCTTAGGGTGTCCCGTCTCGTCTCATCTAAATGGATAGTTGAGGATATCGCGCTAGCATTTTCTTCCTTGGGCCTTCAATGCCCTACGGGAGTCAGAGCCCATTCCACAAGAGGTGTCGCCTCTTCCTGGGCATGGTCTAGCAGAGTCTCCATAGCGGATATTTGTGCGTCGGCCTGCTGGGCTTCGCCTTCCACATTTACCAGATTCTACAGTCTGGACCTTCCGGCCTTACACGCCCGGGTCCCTTCTGCCTAAGACTAGGATGCTCGGCTGTGGTTGCCCTCAACCACACCGGCACCTAGCATTCCCTTGGGACGATTAACCGGATTAGGCCACCAATTAGCTTGGCTCTTCTGTCTTTCGCAGGTTTCCCTGCCTCATACCTATCCTTGAGCCACGGCTCTGGGATTTATATTGTTTTTCGTTCCACTTGTAGCACAGCGGGATTGTATTGGTTCCCCATAGCGTCCTGCTACGCAGTACGAGTGAAGTATCGAAAAGGAACGAACTCGGTTACTTACGTAATCTCGGTTCCCTGAGATACGGGAACGAGAACTGCGTTCCTGGCCGTGCTTACAAGCTGCATATGCTCGTCGCTTCAGTCGAATTAGCCTGAAGACACTACGTTATGTGTCTGTTTATATAGCCATAAGCCCCGCCTCTTCTGGCGGGCTTCATCGCCATAGGTCCGTCAACATCGCTTCCATTGGCGCAAAGTTTTACTCTGCACGCACCAATGGCCGTGCAGTATTGCAACCGCCAGTGCCTCCTCCCTGGCCTGTCCCTCCTCAATGTCTGAACCGGTTTCCATGGCTTGTAAATGTTATTCCTTGTCAGTGAGGTCCACAAGGTAACCATTGGTATGGCTGAATGTATTTCCCTCAGATGTCTTAAATTTAAAATGGCAGCTTGCCACTTCAACTCCTTTATTAGTTCGGTCCGTTTGCGTTCCTAAAGAATTTTCCTGTTTGTTGTCATTATACCAAGCAAGATTATGTTTTAATTGAATGTTCAAGATGATTACAGACATGCTGAGTAAAATGTTACTTGCCGTGAGGTCCATATGACCATTTAGAAGGTGTCTTTCAATTGTATTTAAAAATACTCCTGCAGAGAGGACACCTAACATCTCTTAGTTTAACTCTCCAATTGGCCAGCTTAATGAGTATATTCCGCTCCACAAGGTTTTTTATTTCATGTACCTCTCGGACGTGATGCCTTATCCCAATCTCCGCTGGACACAGAATGTGATGCATGAACACACTGTAATGACAACACGTGTATGTGTTACAGAATGCCTTATGCATGATGTACACCGTGATACAGGAACAATCTAATTCTCAATGTGAACAAGCGCTACTGATTAGAATTAGTGCCTTTTGTGAGTTGTTGCGAACATTTGTGTCTAATAAAGTTTAATAGGGGAATTGTGTTGTTGTTGATTCATATAATTGATTATAAACGCCTGGGGAATCGAATAAACAAGAAAACTACAAAGGACTACAAATATGTCACACAGGAAGTAGCCACTGGCAATTTATATGAATAGTAAATTGGTGGACATACATTTTATGGGCATAATTAAGCATTCTGGACATGAAGCACGCAATTGTTTTTGAAAACATGCTCCCATCAAA
The DNA here is from genome assembly GCF_015846415.1 of Triplophysa dalaica. Lineage (NCBI taxonomy): Eukaryota > Metazoa > Chordata > Actinopteri > Cypriniformes > Nemacheilidae > Triplophysa > Triplophysa dalaica. Next base: position 14,470,589 of record NC_079551.1, read on the forward strand.
CCTGAACTCTTTCTGGAAACTTCCTTCAGAATTTTTGTAGCCAAAAGAGGTTTTATGAATCAGAAAAATTCCCCACCCATGACGGTGGCCTCTCACACAAATGACACAGATTCAAATCGTCTACGATTAAAACAACTCGAAATATCATGTACAAACTTGTGTACAAACTCGCCATGAGTTTGTTTTTGGTTTTCTTCCAAGAACTATATTTTTGTCTGCAAGCCTCTGGAAACAACTCGTAAGCCCTTAACACTGCATTCTTAACAATCAAATAATTCTTAGCATTTTCTACACTTAGAGACCCATACGCTTCTTGAGCTTTGCCTGTAAAAACAGACTGCATCATAAGTGAACAATCAGCATCTGGCCAATTTCGTGCTTCTGCCACACGTTCAAATAACAAAGAAGCGTTCAACATCCTTTTCATCAAACCTAGAGATCAACCTCATATAATTTACTACATCGGATTTACACGAAACCAAATCAGGTGCCACACCTCCAGTTAAAGAATGTTTACCATCTCGTATCAGATCTAAATGGTAATGTTCAAGATCAAGCTGTTGTTGTTGAAACTAAAGTTTAGACATTTCAATGCGATTTTGCATTTCTAACATTTTTTCCTTCGTCTCCCTTGAATCTGCAAAAATTGTTTTTGTTGCTCAAATGTTAAAGACATTGTAGACGATGTCGTATTTTCAATATCGGACTCAGATTCTGACAATTTAGAGGCTAAAACTCCATGTTCCAGGTTTTTATCACTGATTTAACACCCTCTTTCAGACCTTTATCTTTGCTTAACTGTGAGAATCTGGATTTCGTCCTGTCCTCTACAAATATTGCATCTGTGTTTAATACAAAGTTCATATATCATTTGTATTCATTCCTATTAGTATTTGTTTCTATTCACATAAGATGTGCCTTACTTTCTTGTTGTTTAACCTCGTTGAAAGTTGTATCATGTCTTATGCTGTCTTATGCTGATATGAGGATCTGTTGTTCTCCATCTCAAGGTTCCTAATGATGTCAAGGGACAATTGATTCGATACTGTTATGTTGAATACATCCTTTGTGATAACACATTGGATTGTTCACAGGAGGAATAATAATTCCTGGTGATTTTCCACTCTGGTGGTTTTCCATGACAAATTTTACCTCCTGTTTCAAGCATATAAATATTAGTCCTTAAAACAATAAACATGGGACTCTGATCAAGCACTTGTGTCTGTGTCAAACTTTGTCTCCTGGATCCAGAAACTCTGTGTGTTCCGTCGACTAGACTCTTCAACCGTAGAATATTGTTTAGACAAGGGGACATAAGAAGTTTACATTCTTACAGATTGGGGGCTCGTCTGCTAAAGAGGGGAAGAGACTCTCTTCTCTCTTAGAACCAAGAGAACAAAGACCTGTGGGGCGCACTTACGATCGGTCACAGACCTACATTAAAAGGGGTAAGTGTTTTTCTATACAGTTCTATATACAGTATACAGAAATCTAACGCTTACCCTGTAGGTGTCTTGTGGTGTTTCAATTCATGTTAGTGGGAGTTGACTCTCCCATTGTTGTGACAGTGAGGCTAGCAACAATAATTAATAAAATAATTATTAGCGCACAAATGTGAATATAAGGCAGTCCTGATCACACTGTTATTTGGGATTAAGTAGAGGCTTTGTTACTCACAAAAAAATCTGTTTAATGTTTATTCTAAGAGATAACATTCTTCCAGTTAAATTGAAAATATATTACAGATATCACAGTTACTGCATGATATATTTAAATATTGTTACGTTGAATTTAATATCCACCTCTGATCACAATATAATACATGCAGTACTGTTGAAACTGTTGGTTGTTTGAACAAGAGGGTTTTTCTCTGTTTTGTTTTGTCTGTACTGTTTTTATCACTGCCTGTTTTGAAGTGTGTAAGATGGGGGGGTTCTTTTTCAAGGCCACTACCGGGTGAAACGCCAGGCGCATCTATGTACAGAAATAATCAAGGGGGGATCGCCCTTGTTTCGCAAAACTTAACACTACAGGTCGAGAACAAACAGGCGATATGAAACCGCCTAAAAAAACTATATATAACTACAAACCCTCAAGATTCAGTGGTTAGGTAAGAGCTGGAAATACGCTAAATGTTAGACAGTTAAGAATGTCTGATATGGAACCAATTTGTAAAAGTTTCCCTTCCCCACAATTATCAATTGAAAATGATAAAATCACAAACAGCGATACGGGGGCAAACCCACATGCGTTGTTTGGGAAACATTTACAGATGTTGAAATATTTTTTTAGACAGATAAGGGTGTTTCTTGATAAATGTCTAGGGAGTCAACAGGTCTTATCTTTTGAAACAAGGAGCAAGAGAGACTCAGCTGATCAATTTTTTGTGCGTTTTAAGAAAGCATGGATTGAAGATTCTAAATTGCCATTAAATAATGACATAAAGCCTCTGTTTGTTAACACTCTGTTAAATGGTTCAAATCTTACTTAACAGACGGATATCAATACGTCCATTTAAATGGGAAATCGTCAAATCTTACGCAAGTAAACTATGGATTACCTCAGGGATCCGTTTTAGGACCCTTGCTTTTCTCCATATACATGCTGCCCCTCGGCAACATTATTAGAAAACATGGAATTAGCTTCCACTGTTATGCAGATGATACTCAGCTATATATCTCATCAAGACCAGATGATTACTTTAAGCTATCCAAACTGGCAGAGTGCATCGAGGACATAAAACATTGGATGACTAGTAATTTCCTCCTTTTGAACTCTAGCCTTCTTCCATCTTATAAATGTTGCCAAATTACGAAATAGTTTATGTGTTGCAGACGCAGAAAAGCTTATTCATGCATTTGTGACCTCAAGACTTGACTATTGTAATGCTCTACTTAGTGGTTGTCCTGTATCATCGATAAACAAACTACAGTTAGTTCAGAATGCAGCTGCCAGAGTTCTTACTAGGTCAAGAAAATACGATCACATAACCCCAGTTTTATCATCGCTTCACTGGATACCCATTAAGTATCGTATTGATTACTAGTAGTGTTGGCCTGCTCACCGGGAGACTGCATTCATTCATTTATTTATTTATTTAGAAATTAGATGTTATTTATTAGAATGAACTTACTCGTTGTACAAATACCATGCACTGTGCTGTGTTTTAACTATTCTGTTTTCCTGTTTGCCCCTGTAAAGCTGCTTTGAAACAATACACATTGTGAAAAGCGCTATATAAATAAACTTGAATTGAATTGTTTAACCTCGTTGGAAGTTGTATCATGTCTTATGCTGTCTTATGCTGATATGACGATCTGTTGTTCTCCATCTCAAGGTTCGTAATGATGTCTAGGGACAATTGTTTTGATATTGTAATATTGAATACATACTTTGTGATATCATATCGGATTGTTCACAGGAGGAATAATAATGTCTAGTGATTTTCCACTCTGCAGGTTTTCCATGACAAATGTTACCTCCTGTTTCAAGCTTATAAATATTAGTCCTTAATCCAATAAATTTTGGACTCTGATTGAACAAGCACTTGTGTCTGTGTCAAACTTTGTCTCCAGGATCCTGAAACTCCGTCGACTAGACTCTTCAACCGTAGAATATTGTTTAGACAAGGGGACATAAGAATTTTACATTCTAACATTAAGTATAACTTTATATTCAGGTGTTTTCTTCAGATATTGATATAATTGTTTTATTATGGTGAGGGCGTAACAAATGTGTTGAAACGCTTTTTAGAGTATTACGATGTCCACATTTATCACGGCTGAACGTGTTTTACCCTTTCACACGTAATCTTTTTTTTTAAATGACACCGCAACGTGAGTTTTTTTTAAAAAAGGCAAAATTTGAACGTATCACTTTAATGTTTCCATGGGGACACGGGATTGCATCATGTGACAGACACACACACCTCAGATCATTTGACTAATATATTGTTCTTACGTAATTTTATCAAAAGTATTCACAAACTTGTAACCATGAAATGAAATATGATATTCCGATTTTTACAGATATGTGTATATTAATGTGTTTTGTAATGATCGTGTTAGTTGATCTAACAGTTAGCCTATAAGCGGGCGCTACCATGTTTGATTGTGCCGAAGTCCAGAGACTAGAATCTGTCAGATTAGCTGCTTAACCTGAGCTAAACCTAAACCACACGTCTAAACCTAAACCACACGTCAGCAGTCTGAGTGCAGCTATGACACGTCAGAGGGGATCTGGCCCTCCCGGTTGAGCCTGGTTTCTCCCGAGGTTTTTTTCTCCATTAACCAATCATTGGAGTTTGGGTTCCTCGCCACAGCAGGGCAGTGTTGGCCTGCTCACCGGGAGACTGCATTCATTCATTTATTTATTTATTTATTTAGAAATTAGATGTTATTTATTAGAATGAACTCACTCGTTGTTTAAATACCATGCACTGTGCTGTGTTTTAACTTTTCTGTTTTTCCTGTTTGCCCCTGTAAAGCTGCTTTGAAACAATACACATTGTGAAAAGCGCTATAAAAAAAAAACTTGAATTGAATTGAATTGAATCGATGAAATCATTGATCAGCGCACATACATAGAGTGCTATGGAAAACTTAGGACGCATAAATGAGTATTTAACAATATTGTGGGACATGCGTATTGGAGACGTTTCATATTTCTCCGTATAGATACATATCGAAATATCAATATTTTTGACAACACTAGTTTCACTAATGATTTTATTTATTTACTATTTTAGCTAATAGTTGTGCAATCTAAAAAATCCCATTTTTATCGTAGTGTAAAATATAGAAGCATCGAGTGGATTCTTAACATAGAATAGTATTTTGTATTTTTTTGTTCCAATAATCTGTTATGAATTCTATTTTCCGGTAATAATTTATGGCATACATTGTATGTTTGCAAACTCAGTTTATTACAGTATTAAATAAAGTATTTCAATTTCAAGGAAGCAAAATTAGACTCATGTCTCATTTGGTAATTTCAAAGTGTTGTATATGATGTCTCAAGGATTTGAAACTTTTCCCATATTTTACTAACCTTTAAGACATTTCGTTAAAGATTGAATAAAAAAAGGCTGTAGTCATGTGAAGGTGAGGTAAATTCGGTGACTGCTTGCGGAAATATATAATAAAAAATCTATTCATGCCTTTTGAAACTTGATATTGAATCGATTTCATTACAGAAAAAACTATTATTCTTTTTTTGGATTGTTTTGCCCAGCTCTAATTAATAACATTATGAATAAGATATTTTTTTTAAACAAAGACATTGAGTCACTTTAGAGGACCTTGTTAATGTCAAGGAGCCATGTTGAGTAGTTATTTCAATCTGGTGTGTTGGTGGTATGTTTTTTATGAAAATGAGATTGACTTTTTTTATTTTTAGGTACTAAAATTAAAACAAACTGTCATTCTGGTAGTGATGTGCAAGTCTCTTTAAACATGTTATTTCTATAAGTATTTGCAGAGTTTTAAAGTGTTTTAATGATTCATGTTTGAAAGATGTATGTGGGACTGTATAATATTCTTATTTTATAAAAAGAAAAGATTTTGTTGTTATGATTTATACAAATAGAGGTTTTTAAAAAGAGTTAGTGTTTGGAAAAACATTAATGTAGAATAATTCACATAAAGAATCATTATAAATGTTTAATTAGTTTTTAAAGCATTAATGTTGTTAGACAATGTTTAAATGTACTTATTTTAACTCTTTAATGTTGTTAGTAATTTTATGTATTTTCTATGTTTTGCTTTTAGGTTGGCTGTTTTGAAGGTGTGGTTGTTCATGTGAGTGAAACTACAGAAATGATAGAGTTTCAAGGCAGGCAATGTGAAATGCAATCTTGCCATGTGCAAGATTACACTGGAAATATAAAGGTCCAGTTATGGGAAGACCAAGTTTGATGTTTGATCAATGGAAACACGTACAAAATATCCAATTGAAGCACAAGATCATTTGGTTGAAATTTGTATTTGGCAACAACATTAGACACTCAATTCAACAAAATTGCAGCTTTGCCTTGTGTCACTTGTAACAAAACAGCATTCAGTGTTGCTGATACAGAAGTGTTATCAGTGATTGGAAGTATTAGTGCTGTGGTCATGAATGTGGCACACAAGTGTGGAAAATGCCAAACGTGGCAAACTAATTTTGATGATAAAGTCAAGTTTCATCGTTGCCAAAGATGTGGCATGTTACAGAAGTCATTGAATTACCAGCCAACAGCCAATGGCAAGATGACCATTGATGGAGAGAGCACTGAGTACGATGTATCCATTTCAAATTCCTACTTGAAAAGATACTTGGAAAAATGTGGCCTTTTGTCGTTGCTGCTGGATCATCAAGATTTGGAAGAACATTTCTTGGACATTGGACAGTTCAAATTTTTAATTCAGGGCAATGCAATTACTTCAGTGGAAAATGTTTGTTCTGCGTCACTGGTTGGACAGCCTGAAGTAGGAGCTGGAGATCTGGAAGAAGATAGATTAGATTAGATTCAACTTTATTGTCATTACACATATACAAGTACAGTGTAACGAAATGTAGTTTAGGTCTAACCAGAAGTGCAATTAGCAAGTGCAGGATATACAGTGTTAATAAATACAGAATACAATATTAGGGAAATACTATACAATGGCCATGTACTATGAAAATGTGACAGTCGGTATGTACTATGAACAATATATACAGAAGGCTATATACTGTGAACATTAATGTACAGGTGGTTATGAACAGATAACAATATAGACTATACAATAGTGCAAGTGACTTGAGTGTGCATTAGTTACAGACATTAGCTATTAAAGTTACAGTGCAGTAGATGAGTTAATGTGGTTATTAAAGGTACGGTGCAATACATGAGTTATTGAAGTTATAGTGCAATACATGAGTAGATGCAGTTATACATTTACAGTGCAGTAGATGAGTTAGTGCAGTTATTAAAGTTACAGTGCAGTAGATGAGTTAATGTGGTTATTAAAGGTACGGTGCAATACATGAGTTATTGAAGTTATAGTGCAATACATGAGTAGATGCAGATATACAGTTACAGTGCAGTAGATAAGTTAGTGCAGTTATTGAAGCTATAGTGCAATAGATGAGTAGATGCAGTTAGTTATGCGATAGATGCAATGCAATAGATGAGTTAGAGTGCAGTAGGTGAGTTAGTGCAGTTATTGAAGTTACAGTGCAGTAGATGAGTTAATGCAGTTATTAAGGTTACAGTGAAGTAGATGAGTTAATGCAGTTATGAAAGTTACAGTGCAGTAGATGAGTTAATGCAGTTATTAAGGTTACAGTGAAGTAGATGAGTTAATACAGTTATGAGAGTAGTCCATTAGTGCAAATGAGCATTCAGTGTAATATTCCTGGTGTGCAAGTGAGTGGTATAGAGTGCAAATGATGCTGAGTGTGTGTAAACAGTCCGGTAGAGCAGATACCTGAAGTACTGGTGTGTACAGTTCAGTCATGCATGGCAGCCCTGTAGTGCAATGTAAACATTGTAATAGCAGCATTAAGTTAAAGTTATGAGAGGTAGTGAAATCAGTGGGGAGCAGAGTTCAATAATGAAACAGTTCTGGGAAAAAAGCTTTTTCCTAGTCTGCTGGTTCTTGCCCGGAGGCACCTGAAGCGCCTACCGGAAGGCAGGAGAGTAAACAGTCTATGAGCGGGGTGAGAGGAGGCCTTGAGAATGCTGCGAGCTCGACGCAGACAGCGTTTCTTCTGGAGGTCCTCAATGGAAGAGAGTGTAGTTCCTGTGATGCGCTGGGCTGTTTTCACCACCCGCTGCAGTGCCTTGCGCTCAGCAACAGAACAGTTCCCGTACCAGACTGTGACGCAGTTGGTCAGGATGCTCTCTATCGTGCAGCGATAGAAGTTCACCAGGATAGTTGAAGACAGTTGGTTCTTCTTCAGTGTCCTCAGAAAGAAGAGACGCTGGTGAGCCTTCTTGACCAGGCATGAGGTGTTGGTGGTCCAGGACAGGTCCTCCGAAATGTGGGTCCCCAGGAACTTAAAACTGGAAACACGTTCAACAGCCGTCCCGTTAATGTGGATGGGGTCGTGTGTGCCTCCTTTCGCCTTCCTGAAGTCCACGATGATCTCCTTTGTCTTGGAGGTGTTAAGGAGCAGGTTGTTGTTTGAGCACCATGTGGCCAGGTGCCGTACCTCCTCCCTGTAAGCAGTCTCATCGTTGTTGCTGATGAGACCAATCACTGTTGTATCGTCTGCAAACTTGATTAAGGAGTTAGTTCCATTCACAGGCCTGCAGTCGAGTGTGAAAAGGGAGTAGAGAAAGGGGCTCAGGACGCAGCCCTGTGGTACACCAGTGTTGAGGGTGATGCTGGTGGAGCAGATGTTGCCTAACCTAACAAGCTGAGGCCTGTTCGTCAGGAAATCCATAATCCAGTTGCAGGTTTTGTTAATGCCTAGGTTTCCAAGTTTGATGATTAGCTTGGAAGGGATTACGGTATTGAATGCAGAACTGAAGTCTACAAACAGCATGCGTGCATAAGTGTCCTTATTATCCAGATGTGTGAGCACGGAGTGCAGCGCCATGGACACCGCATCATCTGTGCTCCTATTGCTACGGTAGGCAAATTGGTATGGGTCCAGTGTGGATGTTAAAGAGTCTTTTAGGTGTGACAGGACCAGCCGCTCAAAGCACTTCATAACAATGGGTGTGAGTGCTACAGGGCGGTAGTCGTTCAGGCATGTCGGGCTGGAATGTTTTGGAATGGGCACAATGGAGGTGGATTTGAAACATGCTGGAACCACTGCTTGGTCGAGGGACAGGTTGAAGATGTCCGTGAAGACCTCAGCGAGCTGCTCCGCACATGCCCTGAGTACGCGACCAGGGATGCCATCAGGGCCAGCAGCCTTGCGCGCGTTTATCCGGCTTAGTGCAGTGAAAACATCTGTGGAGTTTAGTGTGATGATTGGGTGGTCGCTGGAAGGTGTGAGCCTGGTGGCGGGTTCCTTGTTGTCTCTCTCAAAGCGTGCATAAAAGTCATTAAGCTCGTTCAGAAAGGCAGCATCTGTGGTTATGGGGATGGAGTGGTTGGGTTTATAGTCACTAATGGCCTGGATGCCCTGCCACATGTGTCGAGGGTCAGAATTGGTAAAATGCTCCTCTAGCTTCAACTTGTAGCAGTGCTTGGCCTTTTTGATGCCCCTCTTCAGATTTGCCCTGGAAGTACTATAGGCATGTTCATCACCTGAAGAAGATCTTGAAGCAGCGAGATTTACATCAAAAATAAATATTGTTTGATTTTTAAATTAGTTTTGTTACCATCAATTTTTTTTCATAAAGTTTTTCGAACAAGCGGCCGGACGTTGCACCGAAACTGTGAGACATGACTCAACTGCAAACTAATGTGAGACTTCAAAGTTAATTTTGTGGTAAGGTTTTATTTTGTTGTGCTTATGAAGGTTACTGAACCAGCAGGAGCCAGACGTCCCAAAGCTTTGAAACTTGAATCAACTGTAAATTAATGTGAGATTTTAAAGTTATTTTTGTTTCCATTAAGTATTTATTTTAATAGGGATGTTTTTTTTGTTATTGTCAATGCACAACAACATTGGATAAATGTCTAATGGTGTGTATGAATTTGCATCACTACACAGAACACAAAAATATTAGAATATAAATATTTGGTAGTCAATAGGAAAAGCCATATTAATACAGTAAATAAAATTGTATTCCATTGCATTACAATGGATTGAACACATGACAAATACACTAAAATACTTTTTTTCTTAAGTATTAATACCTAAATACATGTTTGAGTAGTTTTGTACATCCATATGCTTTATTTGAAATAAAATGTTTGTTTTGTCTTTCAGGTTGTTCTTGTTGTTGCAAAACTTTGGGATTTACTTTATGCAGATTTCAGATCACTGTATCTGTTCTGTCCTCACTACCCAGCTAGAAATTTTTCATTCTAAAAATGTTCTGAGAATATTACCAAGCAATGTTTTATTACTGTTTTTAGCGGGTAGTTTTATTTTGGTTCCGAGAACGTTTTTTTCAATGATAGGAAAACATTTTCAAAAAACATTCTAAGCACGTTTAGTGGTAACATTTTGGGAATATTATACTTTAACATTCTTTTAACGTTTTCAGCGGGTAGTTTTATTGTAGTTCCCTGAACGTTTATTTGAATGATAGGAAAACATTTTCGAAAAACATTCTTAACACAATTAGTGGTAACATTTTGGGAATATTATACTTTAACATTCTTTTAACGTTTTTGGCGGGGAATTTTATTTAAGTTCCCAAAACATTCCATTTTAAGGTAGGTTAACATTCTCTAAAATCATTTCAAAAATGTTTAGTGACAATAATGTTATAACATACTTATTTTAATGTTTTCAAAAGTTAGTTCTATTTATGTTCCCAGAGAACATAATGCCATCCAGACTTTTTTTTAAATATACACAAATAAAGTATGTTTACACAAATAATGCTTTAATAACAAAAATGTATTCACTTTAACAGAACAATGAGTTAATCTCTTAAAATAATGTGCACATTTAAAGAAAAGATTCATTTAGATTTTTTTATTCAAATAATAAAAGCCATTTGGGGTTATTTTTGTGAAATATTTTGCATTGCACATTTTAATTGGTAAACCGTATGAATAAAAAATACAACAATAAAATAAAACAGCATATACAACAATGAAAAATTATGAACTAGTATAAACAACATTCTGAACTTAAGTTTTTTATTTGAAAAGAGGGATCAATTGGAGGCAGCAGGTTCAAACATGGCACTCTCCTCTGATACATCTCCATGGTCTCGACATATAGCACTCTCCTCTGGTGCGTCTTCATTATTGTGACGCATGGACTGTCCTTCATTGTTCACCTGCAGAGACAATAATATAATTTAAAATCAGAATTATTTGTAAAAAGATGTATTTAAAAAGAAAGTAATGTATCCCTTCATGTGCTCCATATTATTACATTTATTTTGATTCTGAAGGTTAAGTATTTTATAAACATAAAAAAAGACAAATAATTGGGCAAAACGCCAATTAAGTCAATGTCAATTCTGCAATTTTCATGTAACAAAGGTCTTTACTTAAAATCTAAGTAAAGTAACATCTAAGTAAAATCTAAGTGGGTCAGCTCAATATTTCAGGATTAATTATATATATATATTAGGGATGCAGATACCTATAACCGAAGTTTTATTTTTTATGGTAAGTAGCACAATTTTACTAGAACGTTTACTTTTACTCTGTGGTCGATTTATAAAAAATGAAAGGGGTTGGTGTGGTATAATGTGAGTGTATTAGAATTTGTTTAAGTTAAGGGGACTTTTATTTTGACGGATCGCCGCAAATGGTGTTTGTTTATGTGTTGGTGTTTGTTTATGTGTTGGTGTCCTCGTGCAGTCAAACACTTGCCCTGAAAGCTTCACAAGCACAATACGTTCAGTTCACGCAACTGCATCACTCTTTCACACTGTCACGCAAAACAAGCACAATACATATTTAAACACTATCTGAATATTTAGTTAGCTGTTCAGCGCTAATTTCTTGTAAGGAAATAATACATTTACCAGATTCCGTGTTTTACACCAAATTCTGTTTTCATCATAAAAATGTATTAACCAATTCAAATGACGATTCTCCAACAGTCTTTTGTAGCGGTGCAGAGATATCACTCTGTGATGACCAAATTATCTCCCAGAAACGTAGTGCACCAAAAAACATGGAGCAGAGGAGAGCCAATGAGCGTTGATTTCACTTCGGTTTAAGATGATGCAATGCGTGTTTAGGCGCCAGTTTTTGAATATAAAATTTAAGCGGGATCGTTAGCAGTCGGTTGCCTGAATTTGGAAAGTTTTGTATGGATTATAAAGATTTGGATTACAGTGCAATTGATGACTTTGTGAAGTTGTGTTTTTGGTGTATTTGTCAGTAAGTTACTGAGTAAATAATCGTAAACATCATTAAACTCTTTGAATGGTTAATTTAAAAGTACATGCGGCGGGTACTTCCTTTTTTGGTAACTTTATATTAACTTTACAACACCGCTGTCAATTTTAAGCCAAATCTTTTATAATTTCCAAAAAATTGGCTGCTTGTCTTCCTTTTTTATGCACAAGTTAGTAAAACACATCAATTTTCCCTAGTTGTCAAAACATGGGATGATAACTAAAGCCTAGCTATATTAATTTACATTGTTTTGATTTACCTTATCTCTTGCAGCACCCTGGTAAATGACGTCTAAAACTTCGCTCTTTCGATTATATCAACTGAACCAACAGATTCGGATTGGCCGTTATGTGCGTCCAAACGGTTAGTTCCAGGAAGTTCACAGTTTTGAATTAACGCGTTGCTTTCATTGAAGTACACCTGCGCATGCGCACACAAATACAAACGTCTTTATTCAAGCTGTGCAACACCAGTAGTCGTAGTAATAATATAATAATAAGTATTTAATATTATAATAATACATTAATAATACATATTGTTGTCTAATTGTTTGTATTAAGCTATTTAATTATGTTTACCTACTATTAAGACTATATAAAAATGTGTGTCTTAAAGTTAAAAACTCCTGTCTTTTTCTTCACAGTTCATGGAAATAAAGTAAATGTTTAGAGAGATGTAATGAAAAGTCAATACAACGTTATAGAAAATACTTTTGTTGACTTTAAAATAACAGAGAAACAAAAATAACCAGGTGTTCCAGAACTAACAAATCCTAATTTATTGCTTTTAAAATTTACAGAGTTTCCATAAAATGTCTCAGTTCATTTTATTACAAACCAAATCAATAAAATGTATAAAATATAAAAAAATCACTATAAAATTAATATTGAGGTTTCTTAATTTTAATAAAATGAGGCCTGTGGTAAACTTGACAAAACACTCGATCCAAACTACTCACACTCACAACCCATTCTTATGTAGTTACTTAATAAAACATCAATTTAACAAAAAACATTCAAAGTATTGTCAAGATGTTTAACACAAGCTTTATTTTACTCCTAAATCAAAGAACCTCACTAATATGGGAATCAGGAATGGGGACAGATGTGCCCCTGATAGCACACATTCATCTGGCTTACGTCTATTTGGCTTTTGAATTTATATCTGCCAGACAACTACAATACATAGTTTGCTCATCTGCAATACGTCTCGGAGATGTCTGCTGTCAGACGTCTAGAAGATGTCTGTAAGATGTTTATGATTTAGAATGGATGTAAAGCTGCTCTTTCTAAGATGTTTATCAGATGTTTTTAAGCAGCAGATGTCCAGATCTTTAGCAGACGCATTACAGACGTTCAGACGTCTCTGAGACGTATTGCAGATGTCTTGCAGATGTAAATGCAAGACGTCAAAAAGATGAAAGCCAGATGGATTGTGCTTGCACCACTCTTGATCTACAAAATGTTTTTTTGAGCTTACTTGTATGAGTTGTACCTGCAAAACTTATGTCAGTTTTAAATGGAGCACGATGAGTTTTATAACTATTTGAGCAAACGTATATTTTTGAGCATATAGCTGAAACATGACCAGAACATAATAAGAATTACAAGCAGTGACGTGTTGATATATAAGATTGTTATAAAACAGAGTTGAGGGACAAGCAGTAGATCATGTGCGAAAAAGTGACAAGGAAGATGTGGTGTGAGCCATATCACCAGTCAAACAGCCACACTCTTTTCTGACACTTGTTCTCAGCATCCATTATCAAGGAACATGCTTGTACATTGTATAATATGTGCCAGTCAACAACATTCTAAACATCCTTAAATGTTGCAGGCAGAATGTTCTATCCTTGTTATTAAATCAAATAATTTTTAAAAAAAATAAATCCAAATAATCTGTTTCATCAAAAACATCCGCAAAACATCCTTAAAATATTGAATATAAAATGTTCTAGTTTTGTTTATATATCACATTATAGGAACGTTTTACAAACACATTAAATCATCTCAAACCTTAACGATGTTCTTATAATGTTTCCTTAATGTTTCTGTTAAAACGTTCTACCTTTGATAACTTGAAACATTGTGGCAATGTTTAATACATACCATTATATTATCGGTTACATTAGCAACATCAACAAAACATCCTTAAAATATTGAATATAAAATGTTCTAGTTTTGTTTATATATCACATTATAGGAACGTTTTACAAAAACATTAAATCATCTCAAACCTAAACGATGTTCTTATAATGTTTCCTTAATGTTTCTATTAAAACGTTCTACTAGGGATGCACCGAAATGAAATTCTTGGCCGAAGCCGAATAATAATGAAATGCTTGGCCGAAGGCCGAATACCGAACGCGGCGTTTCGCATTTTTTCCATGTCTTTTGCCAATTTTTTCACCATTACAATAATTAAATAGTAAAAATTAGCTTTTTACTATTTTGTGTTGCTTTTCAGAGAAATAAATCAAATAACAAAAATATAATTTCAAAATATTTATTTAACACTGAACATTTTTTTTACATTCCAGCAGATATTATACAAACAAAGCACAATATAACTTAAAATAAATAAATTAGTAAAACAAAAAATATATTTTTATTTGGCCATCTTTGAAGCCCCCCTTCTTGAATAGCCTATGTTAGGCCTATAACTGACTGCTGAAAGAATGTAACTCTGTATGTCTACAACAACAAATGTGCATTGAATAGTGCAAAAAATGTGGATGAACCCACAACAAATAAATAACTGTCCTAGACATAAGCCTACTTCTTCAGGAAAAGTGGCAGGTTCTTCTTTATGAAAAGTAGCTTCTCTGCTTTCTCACATGAAAGTCGGTTCCTCTTCTCATCGATGACATGAGATGCAGCACTAAACAGTCTCTCGCTGTCGGTGCTTGTGCATGGAGCAGACAAGTACCTGCAGAATAGTTGACATTTTTATTGCAGTTTTCTGACAGTTGCTCATTTCAAAACGAAAAATGTCTTCAAGATAATGAAATGGTTGAAACCCAGTGTAGGCCTACTATTTTACAATACTGAAAATAGTAAAATTTTCACAAAATACATAATATAAAATATAGGTAGTAACACTTTACTATGTTTCCTTTTGTTAACATTATTGCTTTAACTAACAATTAGCAATACATTTGTTATGGTATTTATTAATCTTCGTTAATGTAGGATAATAAAAAATATTTAGTTCATGTTAGTATAAGTGCATTAACAATTTTAACAAATAGGCCTACCACTTTTGATACTTTTTAATTCAAAAATTAAAAATGTGATACTTAATTTTAATACAGTATTAGTAAATGTTAACATTACGATTAATAAATGCTTTGATTAAGAGTTTTTCATTGTTAGTTAATGTTAAAAAATAGAAATATAAAGTGTTACCATAATCCAAAATATAATTAAAATCTTAAATTAATTTCCCATACAAGTAGCCTACCTGCGTGCCATCTGCGCCAGGTCGGGAAAGCGGCCTTGATTGGTCCTCCAAAATTCGAGAGGGTTATTGCTCCTGGGGATGGGGAATTCTGAGAGATAACCATCTAACTGTTGAGCGGTTGAGCTTGTCCTCTGTCTTGCAAATGGGTTATTCTCTTGGAGGATCTCATCGAACATGTCAGACAGCGAGACTGTGCGCGGGCTCATCTGTAGTACGAGCGCGATTACTCTCTGCGCTGTTTTCATCTCCTGCGCTGTGCGTCACCTGATCGTCTCCATCACCTAGCGGCTTTCCCAAATCCAACTCGGCCTGGATCATTACTCGTGTGCGCAGCTTTTTCCCCACATCCAAGTAATGATCTTTATATCGTGGATCAAGCACAGTCGCGATGCAGTACAGGGTTCTGAGTCCGCCTGACTAAATCGTGTGCTGACAGCTTCTAAAAGCGCACTTTTAGTTGTTTTCACTCCGTGGTCTGTTTCAGCCTCTTTGTTTAAAAGACGCTTTAGTGCTGCAAGTAAGGGTATGACGTCTGCCACAGATGCATCAGATGAGCTTATCTCTTTTGTTATCTGCTCAAAGGGGGCGAGAAGAGAGAGAATGTTCTCGATTAACACCCACTGGTATGCGATGAATGTCGCGGGCAGGTCATGATCTGCTATGTATGTAGCCAAGACTCGCTTTTGCGCAAAAAGGCGTATATAAAACGTTTTTGTGGCATTCCGAACTGTTCTTGGATAGATTCGAGGGGCGCATAGGCAAGTGGTGAATGTTTAAAATGGCCAACAATTTTCCTGCCTATCGCTATCACATCTGCTATACTGCGCTGACTCAACAATCCCTCGTTGACCGCCAGTTGAATTGTGTGTGCCATACACCGTATGCCTTTCAGATCGCTATCTTCCATGGCTTTAGCCATATTTCTTGCGTTGTCACTGACTACCGCATGCACTTTAGATCGGTTGATACGCCAAGTGTCAAACATGTTGGCGAACGCCTCGGATATGGCTACAGCTGTATGGGACCCTCTAAACTCTTGTGAGTGAAGCACAATCTTTTGTAGCTTGAAATCTGTGTCGATCCACTGCGCAGTTAAACTCAGCACACTGGTGGGGCTGACATCCGAGCTCCAAATATCAGTCGTGAAGCTGAGGGCTGCAATGTCTGTAGCCAAGAGCTCATGGACGTGAGTTGAAACGACGTTATACATCTCAGGTAAGCACACGTCTGAGAAATACAGTCTACTAGGGATGGTGTAACGGGGCTCAATATGGTCTATAAGCCTGCGAAATCCAACATCCTCTACAACAGAGAATGGTTGATCATCCAATGCGATGAATTCCATTATCCTTTTAGTAATACCTTTAGCTTTTGTTACCGTTACTATTTGATCGCGTCATTAAAAACGTCATTGTTCGGCAAAATTTATTCGGCCTTTTTACTTACTTACTATTTTCGGCCGAATAATTTCGGTTGCCGAACATTCAGTGCATCCCTACGTTCTACCTTTGATAACTTGAAACATTGTGGCAATGTTTTATACATACCATTATATTATCTGTTACATTAGCAACATCAACAAAACATCCTTAAAATATTGAATATAAAATGTTCTAGTTTTTAATTTACAGCACATTACAGGAACATTAACTTAAATTTTAAACATTCTTGAAACATTATATAAACATTCGATTTAAATGTTTCCTTCAAAACATTTATAAACTTTTAGGGAATGTTAGTCAAAGTTCTGAGAACATTCCCTGCTAGCTGGGTAGACGCGTCACTTCTTTATCCAGCTAGACAGACAGTGAACAGAGGAGATGTTGGTTTATGGCTTTTAATCTTCCAATAGCTTCCATTAATATTTTCTCATTTAACTTTAACGCTAACATTTTAAAACTGTAAACAGACATAGACAATACAGCAATTAGAATTATACATATTCAAAGTGCATAGTTGGCTTAACAGAATTTACTGCATAAATAAAGCATTCAAATGAAGCATTAAATCAACACATTAAACGTTATATTGTCATGTGCATTTGTTCATTTGTTAATTTTACTCCTTGTCTCAGGTATTGACTTGTAATGACGGAATCCAAATTAGCCTAACAATCACAACAAAAGATCTCTAGCATACGGCACTTGCTAAACCTACCGCTTCGCACATCACTTTACATTTCGTTTTAAACAACATTTGCATATATGAATTAATGCATTTACTGATAAACATCTTAACCTACTAAACATCATAATTAGATGACAAATAGAGACTTACAGTCTTATGCGGGCCAAGACATTACCGAACGAACCGCTGTTCAGCCATTTCACTTCACAATGAACGTCACTCACACAAAACTTAAGAAAGTTAACATACATAATCTTCACCACAAGAGGGCGCTTAAAAGTCAACATATAAACATATCCAAAACTTTCCTTACGATTAAACCGAACCATAACACTATCTTATTTGTATTTTGTGGTTTTGTTTAATTTTGAATTAAACTTGTAAACACTTGTGCTTTTAGTTTGTTGAATACATGCAGATTATTCAGTCTGTAATTTTATAATATGTAAAAAGTTGTTTAAACTATGTTCAGCACTTTATTAAAAAACTTAAGAATAATGATATTATAATAAAGAATGTCATTTAATTTTTTTAGAGGCATTTTTTTTTTTTACAGTCAAAAATGTTAAACATGTTAGGTATGTGGTTAGGTATGTTGTTGTCTAGCTATAATGAAAGTTTTATATTGACTTTTTGAAGCTTGTGAAGTTGTTTTTATTAAAAGATGTCGTTTATGTGCAACTGAGTCCTGTACTTGACTGACGTGTACCTCCTAAAGTTCAGGATGACTTTTGGGGATTGTTACATAATCATTTCTAAGATTGTTCATTTACAAAAACATGCTAATTAAAGTCAATAATTGTTTACTTAACCATTTTTAATAAATGTTCAAATTTGCTCCATTGATGTTTTTAAACTTATAGACTTGTAATTTTAATGTATCAATAATGTGTTATCATGGTTATTTAGTGCATTCATTACTTATTGCATAAGAATGTTTTTATTATGGTTCCATCATGTATTTTTTGTATTGATCATTAACTTAAACTTAAATTTATTCCTAAAGTTTAGGCGATTTTCAGATTACATTCACTTTTGGTTTACATTGATATTGTAATTCTTTCATGTTACAGTTAATGGTTTTGTAATGGTCAAACTAGCAGGTTAATTTTTACACAGCATTGATAACGTCTTTATATACTCTATAAAAATGTTTTACTTGATAATTTAGCAGCATTTTGATGTTTTATCCACTAGGGGGCACATATTTTGTTGTTACCATAGACTTCTCTCCGTTTTTGACCGGAAGAAAGGAAATCCATTTCGACTCTTTCTACACAGGTAACGCACATGTGTGTGTCTCTTTGTATTGTAATATTGTTGGCTAGTATATTAATTTCAAAACGAAATAAACTGCTTTTCGATTACAGGTTATGTTGTAATAATGATAGCACATGTTTTGTTAGATTACATTTCGGAGTAGCCCGACGCTCACCGGTCGAAAAATGTAACAGCGCGTGTGATTGGTCGGCTTGTTCCCCGCGATTGCGTCGGCTTTACTTATACGCATTAATGTGTGAATTATCTAAATAAACAACATATTCTGCTGTAGTTAACATATCAAGCTGCAAAAGTGATTTTTTACTGCCGCTATAACCGCTAATGCTTCTCATACACAACGAGCCGCTTCTTCTTTGGCTCCTGTTTTGGTAACACAAACAACACGACTGTTGACACTGACGCCTGGTGGCCATTGCTTGTCGACGCGGACAAAAACGCACAAGTCTAAACGAAAACCAGCGCATTGTCTGCGGCGTAGCCCCGACGCACAAGCTAATTTAATAAATAATAAATTAAAAAGACACAGATTAACATCTAGAAACATACAGTACAATCCTGTGTTCATTTAAGTCACAATGGATTCTATGACCTCGTGTTTTAAAACTGGCTTAAGTCCTGAACAAATATTCAGCAGCTATATTGACACTTAAAGCTCAAAAAGACCACCCCATTTTCCCGATGTACTTTACAGAAATAAATCATGTCGTCTTACAGAACAATACAAATTTATTTAAAAAGAACTTGAATAGATAAGGATACATTTTTCAGATTTAAATGAATATATAAAAATGTTACTGTGTCGTGTTGTAATACACAGCTCACCTATAGCCAGATGTAGCCTATGGCCAAAACATTGAAGCCTTGTCCATTTGTTAAGGGAGGCCGCTTTAACTATGTTTGCTCTCTGTGGTGATGAACACCATTTTCCTCGTCCAAACTCCAGGAGTTGAGACTCTCCTTTAGCCCCTGGGCCAGTTCCTCTTCAGTGTGATCAGCAGGGAAGAACTTTTCATGTTGAGGTCATTTGTTATGTAATGCACTGTCAGATTTAAATACGGCTCCATAGTTGGTCTTGACTATAGGTCTGCTGTTGCGGCGAAGTTCTGCATATCTTACAGTTCTTTCTCGACTGTCAAGTGAATCGCCGTCCTTAAGAAATTAGACCGCATTCATGTTTGAATCAAGATCAATTTTTTTTTTCGATTATTCGTGTAGCCCCAGTGGCACCTTTCTCAACTGCCTGTACAACATTCATTCATGTAGCAGCTTCCTCAACCACCATTTTTTCAATCCCAAAAAGTACACATCATTTTGAGTTTTCAGTTTATACCGTCCCATACTCAGCATATGCTCCTCTACATTCTGATGTTCTACAAGCAAATTAAGAAGACTTTCAATCCCCAAGTACCTCTTCAACACAGAGTTTGACACATTAAGGTCAAGTTCCTTTAAATCACCTACAACACATATTCTTCCTGATACAACACGCTGATAGTCTTCAGATTTTTGTAACAGCCCACATTTTTGACATCGATGAAATTTGTTCTTTGCATGAAACGGAAGCTTCCAAACCTGTCATTTTGAACACCTCTGAGACACTTCTATCTCAGCTGCAGAAATCTCACCAATGACTGTTGTCACCACCTCTTGTGCCACATACTCACCGTGTGGAATTGGACCAGACATTGCAGCCACTTCTTGTATTTCTGTGTAAGATGTGCCTGTGAGGAACAGACAATCATCAAACATTGCAGATAAGAAAAGTCTTCCAACGCACAAGTGTCCCAATTTGCTTGTCGCACAACTGAAATGAAATCGGTCTCATCAGATCTTCCACTTGGCATTTCTGCATTTCAACAGAGAAACATTTAACATCCAACATTTGAGTTGCAATAGCCACGTCAACAACTCGAACATCAATTGCACCAACCTAGAAGTAAAAAAAACACAAAAAGATCTGTAATTAATACTTGTCATAGGGGCTTGAAAATATCTATCCCAATGTAATTAATTCATGTTAAGCTGATATAATGTTTAACACATTTCAATACACATTACATGTCCTGTCTGAGCACTTGCTCTGCTCCGCAGCAGCGACTACAGGTATTATATTCAGTAGAGCGGCACTCTGTCATGTCCCAATATAAATGAATAGTGTAAGTTTACCATTGAACATTTTTGTTCATTTATTCATTTACAAAACAGATCTGCAACTTACTAATGCTTATAAAAGCAACACAATCAAACATTAACCTTAGGTTTCCTTTCTGCTGCATCCTAATCTATTCAATGATTAGGGTTTCTAGTCTGACATGTTTAACTCAAACACAATAAAAAGTTAAATGTTGCCCATCCTCAAATCAATTCAAGTTTATTTATATAGAGCTTTTCACAATGTGTATTGTTATACAGCAGCTTTACAGGGGCAAACAGGAAAAACAGAAAAGTTAAAACACAGCACAGTGCATGGTATTTATACATCGAGTAAGATCATTCTAATAAATAATATCTAATTTCTAAATAAGTAAATGAATGTAGTCTCCCGGTGAGCAGGCCAACACTGCCCTGCTGTTGCGAGGAACCCAAACTCCAATGATTGATTGATGGAGAAAAAAACCTTGGGAGAATCCAGGCTCAACCGGGAGGGCCAGATCCCCTCTGACGTGTCATAGCTGCACTCAGACTGGTGACATGTGGTTTAGGTTTAGCATTTAATACCAAATATTGTAACTTCAGCCTTATTAAGACAAATAGACCGTCTTTGCTCTTGGTTGGGCATGTAGTGGTCTGAGCTGCGATGGTCCGATGGTCATATTTCTCTTGGCTGGTGGTGGAATTGCCTTAGATGGAGCTGGGATGGTCAGTCAGTCTGCAGCTGTAGCTGGCGTAATCTCAAATTGGGGATGGGCATCTGTCGGTCGTCTGGACATGGTGGAACTTCTTCCTACCTCGGGATGGGCATCCCGAGGCAGAGGCGGAAAGAGAATAAAGAGAATAATTAGCGTAGCTGCTGTTCATTAACTATACATTAAGTGAAAGCTTGGCTGAAAAGATGTGTCTTTAATCTAGATTTAAATTGGGAGAGTGTGTCTGACCCTCGAATAGTATCAGGAAGGCTATTCCAGAGTTTAGGTGCTACGTATGAGAAAGCTTGACCCCCTTTGGTGGACTTTGTTATTCTAGGTGTTGTCAAAAGTCCTAAGTTTTGAGATCTTAGAGAGCGTGATGGGTTGTAACGTGATAAAAGCTCGGTTAAGTAAGTAGTTGCTAAACCGTTCAGGGCTTTGTAAGTAATTAAAATAATTTTAAATTCAATACGATACTTAATGGGTAGCCAGTGAAGCGATGATAAAACTGGGGTTATGTGATCGTATTTTCTTGACCTAGTAAGAACTCTGGCAGCTGCATTCTGAACTAACTAGTTTGTTTATCGATGATACAGGACAACCACTAAGTAGAGCATTACAATAGTCAAGCCGTGAGGTCACAAATGCATGAATAAGCTTTTCTGCGTCTGCAACACATAAACTATTTTGTAATTTGGCAACATTTCTAAGGTGGAAGAAGGCTGTTTTTGTGATATTTGAGATGTGATTTTTAAATGACAGGTTGCCGTCTAATATAACGCCTAGATCTTTAACTGTATTTGTTGGAGAAACAGTGCAGCTTTCAATTTGCAGGCTGTAGTCAGAGATATTCTGTTTACTTGATTTTGGTGCTATAAGTAATATTTCTGTTTTGCTAGAGTTTAAAAGGAGGAAATTACTAGTCATCCAATGTTTTATGTCCTCGACGCACTCTGCCAGTTTGGACAGCTTAAAGGAATCATCTGGTCTTGATGAGATATATAGCTGAGTATCATCTGCATAACAGTGGAAGCTAATTCCATGTTTTTTAATAATGTTGCCGAGGGGCAGCATGTATATGGAGAAAAGCAAGGGTCCTAAAACGGATCCCTGAGGTAATCCATAATTGACTTGCGTAAGATTTGACGATTTCCCATTTAAATGGACGTATTGATATCGGTCTGTTAAGTAAGATCTGAACCATTGCAGTGCCTTTCCCTGAATACCGATATAATGGTGTAAACGATCTAGTAGTATTTTATGGTCTACTACAGTATCGAAAGCAGCACTAAGGTCAAGGAGGACTAAGAGTGAGATGTTACCTTTATCTGATGCAATAAGGAGGTCATTTGTAATTCTAACGAGCGCAGTTTCAGTGCTGTGATGCGGTCTAAAGCCAGACTGAAACTTTTCGTTCATGTCATTATTTTGTAGGAAGGTACACAGTTGAGTTGACACTACTTTTTCTAGTATTTTAGACAAGTATGGGAGATTTGAAATCGGTCTATAGCTTCCAAGTTCATTGGGGTCAAAGTTTTTTTTTTGATAAGAGGCTTAATTACAGCCAGCTTAAAGGGTCCTGGGACATGTCCTAGATTAATTGACGAGTTGATTATGTTACAAATGGGCTCAATTACAGCAGGTAGTAACTCTTTTAATAAAGTAGTCGGAATGGGGTCTAATAAGCATGTCGTCGGTTTGGATGTTACAATAATTTTAATTAAATCTTCCTGATTTATAGGAGAAAAACACTCTAGCTTTTCTTTTTGGGTGACAGTTGAAACTAATTCTTCCGACACACTTGGAGGTTTGGTTTTAGCTATGTTGCCTCGTATTATTTTGGTTTTCACAGTAAAAAACTTCATGAATTCATTGCTACCAAGATGCGGCGGAATACCCAGATCAGGTGGAGTCTGTTTGTTTGTTAGTTTAGCAATTGTACTAAATAAAAACCTTGGACTGTTTTTGTTATTTTCTATGAGGTTACGGAAGTGCTCGGCTTTTGCTGCTTTTAGTGCCTTTCTGTAACAGCTTGCACTCTCTTTCCATGCAATTTTAAAGACCTCTAATTGGGTTTGTTTCCATTTTCGCTCCAGTTTACGAGTTTCTTTTTTAGGGCGCGAGTGGTGTTATTATACCATGGTGCTATGATCTTATCATTTATCCTTTTTGACTTCATAGGTGCGACCGCTTCTAATGTATTAGAGAAAATAGTGCCCATGTTGCTGGTCATGTCATCGAGCGATTCTATATTAGTTGGAGAGGTTATTAGAGGAGTCAGATCTGGCAAGTTCTTTACAAAACTATCTTTAGTAGTTGAGGTGATTGTTCTACCCTGTCGATAACTAGATATACAACTGATTTCTGCAGTCCGCAGTGTACATGTTATAAGATGGTGATCGGAAACGTCGACGTTTTAAGGTATAATATTGATATTGGTTAGATCGGCTCCGTGTGATATAATCAAGTCTAGAGTATGATTAAGGTGATGAGTAGGTCTATTGATGTATTGTGTTACACCACAAGAGTCTAGTAGTTCTTTAAACGCCACAGCTAATGGATCGTTAGCAATATCTACGTGAAAAATCTCTGACAATCAGTACTTTATCGACGTTAACCAATAGATCCGATAAGAAGTCTGCGAACTCTATCAGAAAATTAGTGTAAGGCCCAGGGGGTCTATACACAGTAACCAATGTAAGAGAGACCAATGATTTTTTACTTTTGTTTGGAACTGTTATGTTCAACGCAAGCATTTCAAATGATTTAAACGTATGCATTGTTCTCCGAGTAACGGTAAGAAAATCTCTAAAGATTGTTGCCACACCACCACCTCGACCAACCGGACGTGGCTCATGAATATAACCGTAGCTTGGTGGAGTAGACTCATACTTTGCCTTACTAAAACCTGGCTTAAGCCAAATGATTATTTCAGTCTAAATATCAAAACTGTTGTCTGTGATCATTTCATTTACAATAACTGCCTTTGGATTTAGTGATCTAATATGGAGATGGTGGTCTAGTGGGTTAAACCACTGAACTGGTAAATCAAAGGTTGCTGGTTTGATCCCAGCAGCCACCACCAGTGTGTCCTTGAGCAATAGACTTTACTCCATTTTGCTCCAGGGGGATTGTCCCTGTAATAAGTCCACTGTAAGTGGCTTGTGATAAAAGCGTCTGCCAGATGACTAAAATGTAAATGTAAAACGTAATATTAAGTAGCCCAAACCTTAGGCATTGGTTTTGGTCACTGAATATATTGTCTTTGAGTTTAATCATGTAAAAAATCTTTTTTTTTCTCTGAATTTTAAATAAATTATTATTTGGTCGTATTATTCGGGGGACAGACACAGTCTCTATGCATTTGAAAGCATTAACATTCTTAACAGTTGGGTGAGAGGAACACAGACTATGGTTAAAGTTTGTACTTACTAGTCAAATGGTGCGTAGCGTCTTTGAGATGTTGTCAGACAGAATTTCCGCTCCAATGCTGCTCGAGTGCAGCCTGTCGGGGCGGAAAAGCCTTCGTCACTCCCAGAACAGATCAAAATTATTTAGAAAGAGAAGTTTATGTTCAATACACCATGACATTAACCAATTATTGAGCGTAAATAGCCTACTGAACTTTTCGTTGCCTCGTCGGTAAGTAGGAAGCGGCCCTGATACGATGATCCTCGCCGTGGGCGATGCGTTGCAAACAGTATCGACCAGACTGCCGCATTCTCACGTCATTCACCCCCGCGTGCAGAACTACGGCTCCCACTCTTGCATCCTCCTTCAGAATCGCAGTTACCTGCGCAGAGACATCGAGAACACGGGCGCCAGGAAAACATTGAGTGCAAACCTTACCTTCATTGAATGATGTGCGTAAGTTCCGGACGATTGAGTCTCGGATGACCACAACGTTGGGTTTCGTCTCGCAGAGGGGGCCAAAGCGGTTACTCGTAGAAATCTCGAAGACCGGTGGCGGCGGTGGGGGAGAGGTCATCGCTCCGGTCCTGGATTTTCCCTTTTTTTCCCCTGGAAATTCATTTTGGCTCGTCGTGCTCTTGAAGCCTGGGCTCTGTGCAAAGAAACATTAGTGGTGTAATAATGAGAACAGTGGGTTAAGCAGTAAGGGCAATATTCAGAAACTAAAGGCTGGAAATGAGTGCGTTATATGGCGATATTTGGTATGGGATACACTTAAGGATACGTTTTACCCTCTGTGAGTTATCAATTTAGAACATAAATATTAAGAAATAACAGGAATAAACGATCTATTTAGAAAAAGTTTGGCGGAGCTCTGTCTCAAACCACGCGCTCTCAGCCAACAGGAAGTGATGAGGTCATTTGTGAACACAAAAGCTATTTTATTGCAGCTATTTGCTAAAATCATTTAAGTTCATTTTTTTTCCCTCATTAATGTACACACAGCACCCCATTTTGACAGAAAAACAAAGAATTGTCGACATTTTTGCAGATTTATTAAAAAAGAAAAACTGAAATATCACATGGTATTCAGACCCTATGCTGTGACTAGAGGTCGACCGATATGCGTTTTTCAGTCCGATACCGATTATTTCCATGTGAATTACACTGATAGCTGATATTTTGAACAGATATATATATGGTGAAGAAACATAAATTTATATAGAAATTAAGAAATCAGGCTCTGAAACATTTGAAAGATTTTTAATTCTGACTGAGAAATCTTAATCATAACACTTATATTAATAATAACAAATGAAATAAGGGAGCACCCAGCAGAATTCTGTGAACATTTTGTAAACCACAAGCAACACAGTAAAAAACAACAAGGAACAAATTAAAAAATGAATTGAATGGAATAAATTATATTTATTTATGGAAAATAATATGTTCTGATGACTTAAAAATTCCATACAATACTAGAACTATTCAATAAATCATTTTGCTCATCATTGGTTTAACTAGCACAATTTGAATTTATATATTAAGTGTAAATAATTAAATTGCCTTCATAGCTTTATTGTGTATGTTGTTGAAAAGGCCGCAAATGTTTTCATGAAGCTATAACATTAAAAGCATATTTTCGACACACTTAGTTAGTACATAAGCCTATTCCTTGAGTGTATTGTCGGCAAGACGGGCATTTAATCACACCCATGTGTGTCTTTGAACAATTATGTGTATAAATAAGTTGCGAAATATAACTCATTCTAACATTTGTCGCGAGCAGCTTGAGATGCGGAGTCTATGTGTGTGTGCGCGTGCATGAGAGTGCTCTGACTGAAGAACGACGATTCAAGTTCTTTATGCTTTAAAATGGCTTGTATTTTGAAATGGCGTAATTTAAAATGATGTGCAAAAGTCCAGCTCGATCAATTACAAGAAACGCGTGTGCAGTGTGCTGCTCGCTTACCGAGCGAAATCATATTTATACTATGGATGTGAATTATATCTACATGATAATGAGGCGTAAATCCTGCGGAACCTGAAGGAAACCCGCAAAGCTGCTCCGAAATTCAGGCCCTAATTAAATTGAAGTGTTTTGCATCTTCAGTGTAGTGGATTGAGATTTATCTCAACGTCTGATGCTATCTTACCTCAGAGAGCATGAACCCGGAGCAGCAGCACTTTCTGTTCCGCAGCCTCCCACGTTGATTGGCCGGACTTGTGACTTAGTCCCAACAAATCAGAGGGGCAGTGGGCGGGCATTACTCTTGGCAACAAACTACATAGACGTGTTCCGACTGCTCTCACTAAATCCTTGGCTGCGTCAGAGCCAAATAGCACATTACAAAATTAAATGACTTTATCTGCCAATCTGCATTGAAAATGATCGATATCGATTATCGGCTAAATCTTTGATATCGACGCCGATATTCGGCCAGTTCGATAATCGGTCGACCACTAGCTGTGACACTCATATATTTAACTCAGGTGCTGTGCATTTCTTCTGATCATCCTTGAGATGGATTGACACCTTCATTTGAGTCCAGCTGTGTTTGATTATACTGATTGGACTTGATTAGGAAAGCCACACACCTGTCTATATAAGATCTTACAGCTCACAGTGCATGTCAGAGCAAATGAGAATCATGAGAGCAAAGGAAATGCCTGAAGAGTTCAGAGACAGAATTGTGCCAAGCCACAGTTCTGGCCAAGGAAAAAATGTTTTTCTGCGCTTAAGGTTCCTAAGAGCACAGTGTTCTCCATAATCCTTAAATGGAAGACTTTTGGGACGACCAGAACCCTTCCTAGAGCTGGTCATCCGGCAAAACTGAGCTATCGTGGGAGAAGAGCCTTGGTGAGAGAGGTAGAGAAGAACCCAAAGATCACTGTGGCTGAGCTCCAGAGATGCCTTCGGGAGATGGGAGAAAGTTGTAGAAAGTCAACCATCACTGCAGCCCTCCAACAGTTGGGGCTTAAGGCAGAGTGGCCCGACAGAAGCCTCTCCTCAGTGCAAGACACATAAAATCGTGCATGGAGTTTGCTAAAAAACACCTGAAGGACTCCAAGATGGTGACAAATAAGATTGTTTGGTCTGATGAGTCCAAGATAGAACTTTTTGGCCTTAATTCTAAGCGGTGTGTGAGGAAAAAAAAAGCAAGCAACTGCTTGTACAGTCCCAACAGTGAAGCATGGTGGTGGCAGCATCATGATGTGGCCGTGTTTTTCAGCTGCAGGGACAGGACAACTGGTTGCAATTGAGGGAAAGATGAATGCGGCCAAGTACAGGGATATCCAGGATTCTCCAGAGTGCTCAGGACCTCAGACTGTGCCGAAGGTTTACCTTCTAACAAGACAATGACCCTAAGCACAAAGCTAAATTAATGATGGAGTGGCTTCACAACAACTCCGTTACTGTTCTTCAATGGCCCAGCCAGAGACCTGACTTAAACCCAATTGAGCATCTCTGGAGAGACCTAAAAATGGCTGTCCACCAACGTTTACCATCCAACCTGACAGAACTAGAAAGGATCTGCAAGGAGGAATGCCAGAGGATCCCCAAATCCAGGTGTGAAAAACGTTGCATCTTTCCCAAAAAGACTCGTGGCTGTATTAAATCAAAAGGGTGCTTCTACAAAATACTGAGCAAAGGGTCTGAAAAGTTTTTCTTTTTTAATTAACATGCCAAAATTTTACTTGACACACTTAGACTAGGAAAAAGGTATGGGACCATATAAAATAACAAAATCTGTCTGTTCCATGGAGAACATTGTTCCCTAATAAAAGAACATAATCATGTTGTTCTACAGTGACGAAGGGTCATTCAAGTATTGACTATTTTTCGATCTCTAATTAACTGATTCCAAGAGTGGCAAGGTGCCAATATGATCCTATTGTTATCTTGGATCATGGTCCAGTTTCAGAAACTTATGCAATAAATTATAATAGTGAAATCTACCGAAAATAAATAAAATGTACTTAATTCATCATGAACTGTAATCGTTACAGTGAATATTATCGTTACTTGTTTAAAATTGTGTCAGTCATTTATTCGCTTATTTTGCATAGCATTTTTTGGCACGGTAATTTAAACCGCTTGCTAATGCTTAAGGCATGTAATCTATCCGCGAAAGTCTTAGGTGTTTTTCTCATCATCAAAGAGTCAATCAGAGCAGATGCGACCTTATTTTTCAATAGTGCGACTTAAAATTATCAGAGGTCGCACCGGTACGACCAGCCGTTCGAGGGGAAAAAAAGTCTCTGCAACTCTGAAAGTCTTCCTGTGATTCAATAACAGACACACATTAGGCCCATATCGTGGTCTAAACCAATCAATGATAGTGAATGGCGGACCCCCCTCTGATTGGCTATGGTCCAGATATTCCTGCACGTTTGTGTAACAGAGGTCTAACCGAAAATGATCTTTCATTGACAGATTTTTTACCAGTGACGGAAAAATCTGAAGGCCGTCCGTCATTTTGTCGGATCACAATGAGGGCAATTTGTAAATCCCCGTTTCCCTTCAGCGTGATATGCTCGCGAAGCGACCTGCATCTGATCCTGGCATCTGATAGATGCGCTTCGGCCTGAGCATCCTGAAAGGCAGCTTGTGTAGGTGCCTGATCAGGGAATGCAGATTTAGGAGCACATCCCCCTGCCTTTCTTGGGGATGATGAAGTACGGGCTGTAAAACCAGTTGTACGTCTCGGCTAGAGGGACAGCCTCGATCGCTCTTTCGCCAGCAGGGTGGCGACCTCGGCCCAAAGTACGGGAGCGTCCATGTCTCTGACTAAGGTTGAGAGGATGCCTCAACTTGGGCAGTGGTCTTGAGCCAAGCGCCCAGGGACAGTTACAGGGGGACTAGGGGTGTGATCTGCATCATCTTCCCCTCATGAGGTGGTTCGATGGCTAGCAGTGTGGATCCCTCGCCGTGGGGAGGCCACCGGGGCTCTGCTGACATACCTGCCTGGCGATGCAGCTCTATGCACCATCGATTTGAGAGTGCTGAGGGCTGCGGAGGATACTCAACGATGCGTCTCGCCATCACGAAACGTCAGGTTTCCGAACACCGTTGTGAAGAGGGTGAGAGCAGCTGTAAAAAACACCCAGAGGGAGAGGAAAACTCCTTCAAGTGGGCTGTTGGGATGCGAGCAGGGCCCGTCCCGGATAAACCAACCAGTGATGGAATGGCTGGGGGGCCCAAAGTTATTCTCGGTCTCCATAGGGTCTTCCCATGAGGGCCGCTTCTGCCGCTGCTGACGGGGTCGTGGTCTCCTCTTCAACTTCTTCTTCCGAGGGGCCACCTGAGTGAATGTGAAACATAGAAAAGTTCTGATCAAACAGTTTTGATTATTATTGGATGAAACAGCTTTCGGAGAGATAGAATGATAACAAGAGGATTGGAGTAGTAGGATGGACGTGCTACCGAAGTGACATGAGAGTCTGAGACTCAGCCTTGCAGAGTTTGCCGATGTTTGCTGCTGATTTGTCTGCGTTCACATCCCTGTCACATGTGACATCCCCCCAGCCGTCTGCTCCTGCGCACACAAATAAACACTAGCACACAGCCACAGAAACCGACATGTAGCCATGACAACAACCACTTAGACACATCAGAAAGAAGCTATCGATAACACATGTGAACTGATGTGACAGAGAGTCACAGTACAGTGGATTCAGTTCAGTGATCATAATCATTGTGTCATTTATATTTATATGTTGTGTTTCTGTACTATTAGTAACGTATTAGTAAGTCAAATTTATACATGTGTCATAATAAAAAATGTGTACGTACCACAGCTGTTGAGTCCAGTGCTGTAGACTCATCTGAATATCTGTTCATATCCACTGCCAAGACATCTCCACCCTACACACACATTACACAAATATGTGAAAATATCTAATTTACTGTAGACAATAACCAGTGACAACGAATATAAAATTATTATTGGGAAATATCCAGACTATAAAAGGACTGATGACAGAATTAGGGATAATGTAGTTCCTCACTGAGGTGTTAATCATGACATTTTAAATAAAGCTCAAAACTCACTGAAATCAAATGAAATGAACAGCAGCAGAATAATAACGCCTGTGTGTGCGTATTTGTTTTTTAGCATGTACAGGGCTAAATGGACTAAATGGACGCATTTTGGAGCGACTGCCAAACTGATCAATAGCCTATACAATCTTTGCATATTATAAAATGAATGCTCAGAAATGTTATATTGTGTATGAGGTGCATTCAGTCACTCATTTTCATGTCACGTCCTTCACTTATCTATAAGTGCTTCCGCCCTAAAAGACGTAATTCGCAGGTAAGAGGCGAAGGACCGAAAGAGCAGACGAGTGAAGCTCTCAATCTTGCAACTGAAATAAATATGCAGAATACAAGAATTTCCCCGGATAAGGTAAAAAACAGCAAACATAAGGAAATGTGTTTGTGTGTATTCTATGAATGTGAAACTTATGAAGGAAACATGTGTTTAAACTTTAAGCACTGAACTATTGTATAAAGCTCTCTAACAATACTGCAAAGCATACAAAACGTTATATATGAAGATAAATGCTATTTATTTGTCAGTTTATATTGATAGAAGCCAAACGTGCATCAAATCAGCTTTCATGAAGAATAATAACTAAAAGCCTTCAGGTGTCACAGGTTGTAGAGATGCACGTGCCCAGAGAGTCAGAGCACAAAATACTAAACTTGAAAGTCCTCTTTGACCCAGGACAAACAAAGGGTCTTTCTTTTTGCAACAAAAGACACAGCGTCTCCACGACATGAGAGTCAGATTATCGGCCTTGCAGAGTTTGCCAATGGATGCTGCTGATTTGTCTGCGTTCACATCCCCGTCACATGTGACACATTGTCTCCTCCTCCGTCTGCTCCTGCACACACAAATAAACACTAGCACACAGCCACAGAAACTGACATGTAGCCGTGACGACGACCACTTAGACACATCAGAAACAAGCTATCGATAACACATGTGAACTGATGTGTGACAGAGAGTCACAGTACAGTGGATTCAGTTCAGTGATCATCATCATTGTGTCATTTATATCTATATGTTGTGTTTCTGTACTATTAGTAAAGTGTAATAGTCACATTTATACATGTGTCATAATCAAAAATGTGTATGTAGTAGAGTAGCGACCGGACTGTCGAAGAGAGAGGACCGGGCCCGAACTTCGACGGTCCGGTCGCTCGTTCCTTTTATGCTCCCATCTCCTACGTGATTCGAGCCCGGTGTGCGCACAGCTGGCGCTAATTCACAATTACTCACCGGACTCGAACCACGGTCTCGCCCCGCCTACTCTACTACAGTGTACTTACAACAGCTGTAGAGTGAAGCGCTATAGACGCATCTGAACTTCTGTTCATATCCACTGTTAACACACAAGACAGTATTTATTCTGACAGCAACAAGGCAATACAATAATAAAACTGCAGTGGATTTCTAAAGAATAACTGTCATTGTCTTCTTCAGAATTGTTGTCCATGTCTAGAGAACGGTCTTAAACACAAAGAGACATGAAATGATGTCATCATTATAATAGATGGACATTTTTTGAAATACAATTCAGCTCTATGAAAATCCCATATCAACCAAAGTAACATTTAAAAGTGGAGTTTACTTCTTTCTCCAACACACAAATCAAAATAATTGATTATTAAAAAATTTGACGTGTCCAGAGAGTCAAGAGCACAAAATACTAAACTTGAAAGTTCTCTTTCACCCCTTCTTATTCTTAAACAGACATATAAACACAAAATAATGTCAAAATTCCCATACTAAAAAGAATCCTTATAAAGGTATTTAGTTTTGTGATCAACCAGTGTGTAGTGATTGGTTGAATACTGCAAGTGTTTGACGGAAATGTAACGCTCCTATTTATTCGGAACATCATGTTCACAAGCAATTGTACTGACAGGTGATCAAATGTGATCGGTACTTCCTTATGTGAATTCAAGGTCGAATCTGATACAGAAAATGAAGATGATCAAGCTGATACATCAACTTTGCCACAGTAACTTCTGCAGGATGTAAAGGATTGTCAAGTTACATTAAATAGGTAAAAACTATAGCTAACTGTATTACCTTTTATCAGGGTTTTAGATTTAAGACCTTTTCAATAGTGCAGAATGATATTTAAGACCAATTTCATGGCAACAAATTTGCACATATCCAGTCCAACAAACACCCACCCCCCGAACATGTTATCGGTTTTTTGGTTCCGGCTATTTTGTTCTGTGTCACAAACAGAGACTTACATGATCTCTAAAAGAAAAGAAAATCTTTAGGTTGTTGGTTCGATTGCATTTCTAAGACCTTGGAAACATGGATTTAAGACATTCTACAGTTTTTCTCCATTGGTTCGGCTCATTTCTAGAAACAGAAATTACATTCTCAAAACAACATGGACAAACCTACTAAACCACATGTCAATTGTTCACAACAGAATTGAATTTCTCATTAGTTTCATCAAATTGCAAATTTCTAAGTTAATGTGTGAATGTGTCAGTACATCTTTGAAATGGTTAAGTACAGGTTGTCTACATTTAGCACAATTTCCAAGTGATTAGATCTTGTTGATCTAAACTGATTGTTGATTCTCAGTCTAATGTTTGTTCGCTCCAAAGCGTGTCAGCGTCATTTCATTGTATAAGTCATCACATGCATATAAGTCTGTTTAATTGTCAAAATTAGTCAAGAACATAATACCATGAATACCATATATGAATCCCTTGGAAAATTTGATTGATTACACAAATTGACAGTCAGGTGAAAGTAGAACTTGACTAATGAAGGAAGAGTTTCACACATCTCAGATGACCCGACAGGTGCTGTCCATGACTGTGAATGCTGCCAAACATGTATGTTACAGTTTTTCTCAATTGCTTTGGCTCAATTCTCAAATGAAAATTGTATTTTCCAAAACAATAAGATCAGATCCCCGAACAATTAGCTTATTTTTCACATCAGATTGGAATTTCTTATTGATTTGAGCAAATTGCAAATGCTTTGGCACATGTGGTCAAACATTAAGGAAAATCGTCTGCAGTTTGCACAACAAATAATTGCATAGGGCTTGTTGATCAAAACTGATGAGTCAATTCTCACTTAAACTGTCAAACTCCTCACAACTTCTCAATCATTTTTCATCGTGTACGCCATCACATTCAAAACAATCCATTCACTTCTCAAAAACTGGTATACACGCATGTAAATTGCATAAATATCTGACATTGATATTGTTTGTAATGTCTGCTACATTGGCAAATTACCTCGAATTGCAATACAATTTGAATCAACCAATCAACCAATCAACCATTTAACCATTTAACCAATGAAGTTTGGGAGCATATACAGTAAAAAGTAGATTGCCCACAGCACAATCAATACCATTTCTTGACCATGGAGGATTTCCACAACCCTGAACTGCAGCAACATGCTCGTAGAAGACCAATTGGAAGACGTGTAAGAATACGTGGTGATGGTGTTAGAGGAAGACATAACAGAAGAAGAGGTGGAAATAGAAGAGTCAGAGTCTCTGACGAAATCAGAGCCACACTTGTGGATCATGTCATAAATCTGGTTTTACAATGGAAGAGGCTGGTCGAAGAGTGCAGCCTAATGTAAATAGGTCCACAGTGTCATCAATTGTATAAACCTTTCGTAGGGAAAACAGGTAAATATGTATTTTTGTGTTTGTTTTATCTAAAGCATTTTTATTAGTGGTGGGCCGTTAACGCCGTTAACGCAGTGAGACTATTATCGCGCGTTAAAAAAAATGTCGCCGTTAATCTATTCTCAAAGTTGGGTTGGGAGCTGGGTCTATACTACGTAAGCTATGATGACTTTCACCTTGATATTTTAGCGCGGATGTATACCAGCTTAACTGCACTGTACCGGGCGAGAGCGAGATTTTTCAACTCGCGTCATTCGCGGAAGCAGAAGCAGCCTCATCATCTCATGACCAGGGCTTCATTCGCGTCCTTAGCGCAGCCTCATCATCTCATGACCAGGCCTTTATTCGCGCGATTCGCGCAACAAGTAGGTCTATTGGCTCTTTTCATTAACATATAAATCACTCGCGCTTGAGGCGCCATTCGCGTTTGGTCTGAACACAACATAACGTTACTGTGAAATTACCGCATCAAACGTGACGTGCTAACATGCTATCAAGCCGCCGGGTTTGCTCAAAGGGGAAGTGGTCTAGCTTTAGTTGAAACCAGTAACTTTGTATTGAGATCTAATGTATTATGGCTCCTGTAAGACATATCGCTTGTTGCTCCCTCACTCTTTGTAAATCGCTTTGGATAAAAGCGTCTGCTAAATGACTAAATGTAAATGTACTGTAGGAGCTCTTGCAGTCTCAAGTACCACCTAAACGGAAATCATCCCTTAGCTAATGCGGAAGTAAACACAAGTTCATCTTATTGAACATAATTTAATTTTCATCACCAATTATCATAGTAGAACAGCTTTCTCAAGCAGTTTGTGATGCATTTTGGAAACAGGAGATGAGCCCCTGGTCTAATGCGCCACCTGGCTAGAGAAACCCGTTCTCAAAGACTTACTTTTAGTCATTATTTGGGTAGCACACATATTCTGAATGCCTTCGTCAGAATTCAAATGAGCCATTTTAATCTAGATTAATCTAGATTAATCTTGGAATTAATCTAGATTAATCTAGATTAAAAAAATTAATCTATGCCCACCACTAATTTTTATAAAAAACAATATTGTAATTGTAAATGCAAGTCTATCTGTACATTCTATAGAACTGCTCAACAACCTTGTGCTGGTGGCAGAGCAGCAGTATTTAACCATCAGCAAGAACAAGAAATTTGCAACATGGTCATAGCCAACAATTCCATCAGGCTAATAGAGATCCAAAGTGCAATCATAAATGACAATTATGTCTTTGCAAACATAGATTCTGTCAGCATTTCCACCAGAGTTTTGAAAAGACATCAATTGTCTATGAAACAACTCTACAAGGTGCCATTTGAGAGGAATAGTGAAAGAGTAAAGGAGCTGCGGTACCAGTATGTCCAGGTAAACTATTGGTGTGCACTTACATAATGAGTTTTACTGTACTTCTAAGATGCCTGTATTATGTAATTACTGTAAAGTTTTAGAAACCCATAATACTGTAAGAGAAAACATTTACTGAACTCTAGAAAAAAAAATTCACTTATTTTGTTTCTGTGTTTCTTCGTAGAGAATCATGGAGTTAGAAGGACATGAAACAACCCATATTCTTGTTTTTGTGGACGAGGCCGGGTTCAATCTGTCCAAAGGGCGGAGACGTGGTCGCAATCTCATTGGACACCGAGCCACAACTGACACCCCAGGCCAACGTGGGGCCAATATTACAATGTGTGCTGCCAATTCAGAGAATGGAGTGAGCACGCACATTCCACACATATACTATAACCCTATATGGACCCTATAAAACCCAACTGCTCCTGGCCTTCCTAGACACACTTTACACAGACCTGATTCCAGAACAAGAAAGAGGTTTAGTGAGACCACATTGGCCTAATTATGTTGTTGTCTGGGATAATGTCAGCTTCCACCGAACCAACATTGTTAGGGAGTGGTTTGCTGCACATGAAAGGATAACAGTGGAGTTCCTTCCACCATACTCTCCATTCCTAAACCCAATAGAAGAGTTTTTTTCTGCTTGGAGGTGGAAAGTATATGATCACAGACTAGGCCTGCACGATTAATCGTGTTTAAACCGAAATCGCAATGTGAAGGGATGCGATGTTCAAATCGGAAAAGCTGCGATTATTTCGATTAAGGGCTTTAAATATGATAAAATACACCTACGTAGTATTTCACAGTTTCCTTCTGCAATTTTACGTTTAACCAATAGGGGACATTTTAACGCTGTACATGCTTTTGAATTAGCAAAGAATGTCATTTGGAAAAGATGACTGGAAAGGGAGCAGCAGTTAAAAATACGCAACAAAGTAATGTTATGTCTGCTGAAGCGCAAAGTCCTGCAGCAGCAAACTACTTGATACCAAAAAGAACAAGCAATGCTTATGTTTGGAACTATTTTGGATTTCAAACTCATATATGATGTTCTTCCAAAGCAAGTGCTTTGTAAAACATGCCGAAAGTGTGTGTCGACCTCGCGAGGCAACACAACCCATCTCTATCAACACCTGCAGAGGTATCACAGACTACTCTATGACGAATGCAGGCCAACCGATTTGGATGCCAGACGGGTGGAGCAAATAACGGCTTTAATTACTAAAATGATTGCTAAGGATTCGCTTCCGATCAGCTTTGTCGAAGGAGAGGGCTTTAAAAATGTGTACAGCCCGAGTTTACTGTTCTCCAAGACAAACGATCACTGCCAGTCTGGAGAAACTTTTTCATGACAATAGAAACTGAAGCCTTTTGAGCTGTTAATTCATTAAATCGTTCCGGACTGTTAATAAATGCCGTCATACGGTTAATACGTTTTATCGCATGTCTGGTCTAAAATATTTATGCCTTTATTATATTTTCCTTGATCAATCACCCTGCTGTTTTTTTTGTTGGTATAAATGTGCATACTCATATTTTACAAGGAAATGTCGTAGCAATATGAGCGGTTGAAGCTGATCGACGTACTGTTAATAAGTGCTGTCTTTCGGTTGTTAATATATTAATGTTTCAACGCGTTATCTTAATGTTTAGCTTGATGTAAGATCGCCTATTCCATAATAAATAAAGCAGTGTGTCGTCACGGATTTAAAGTGGTCTCTCTCTCTCCGTTTATGTGCGTGCAATTCTGTAATTGCGTCCATATGGGGGAGGGGTGCGAATTTTGAATAATCTTCGAATAGTTCTCATCGATCTTCTAATATTATTTTTGCCTTAAATGCCCATCCCTAGTTTATACTTGTTAGTTTAACTATTTAAAATACTGTTGTTATTCTCTTAATTTGTCATGACATTTTTGCATGTCTTTCTTTGATGAATGCTGTTAAAACAAAAACCTAGCTCTTTTTATTTGAAATAGTAGTCAAATTGCATTTTAAAATCGCAATTTTGGTCAGAAAAATCACAATTAGATTTTTTCTTCAAATCGTGCAGCCCTATCATAGACCACAAGATCAGATGTCTCTGTTGGATGCCATGAATGCTGCATGTGAGGACATCACAGCTGATCATTGCAGGGGATGGGTGCGGCATTCAAGGAGATTTTTTCCCCGGTGCATGACAATGGAAAACATAAGATGTGATGTCGATGAAAATCTTTGGCCTGACCAACAAGAGCGACAGGATGTCCGACAAGAATAGTTAGTTTTTCATGGAGGTTATTTTGTAGTTATTTACTATTGTATTTTTGTTGTAACATACCATTAGAAATATGAAATGTACAGCAATTGGACAAGCAAGATTTCAGTTTACATGTAATACACACACAAACATAAATGTACTGAATAAATCAAAATGTTCATTTACTTTTTTTTCTGTGTACCATTGACTCTTCTCAAAATTTTTTTTTATGAAACCTTTATTTCCATGGGTGACGGTCATGGTGAAAAAACAACTAAACATTTTGACCAGTGTGGCTCACACGATGACAAAAGTACTTTATATTTTGGTGGCCTTGGCCAAATTACTGACAAGATAACTAGGTTTTGAAGCATGAATTAAATGTTTTGGGTGAGTAACTTCATTTTGCACACATGCAATAAAGTTCTAAGGTTCCAGCAAACAGTTGTGACATTTGCACTCACAGTTTAGAGAATGTTAGGACTGTTGCGAAAAATGTGCCAAAGCAATTGAGAAAAACTGTAAGAGCTTGACCGTGCAGGACCAGTATAATTTCTGAACATGGAGGCACCTGGCCAAGTAAATGAACAAGGGCAAATGCGTGCTCGAGGAAGAGGAAGAAGAGGAGCAAGGGTGCTTGGTGGTGGAATAGGGGGAAGAGGCAGGGGAGCACCAAGACACCATGCTGTCCCAGATGAAATTCGGTCCACAATTTAGGTAGGTCACCGAGTGCAGCCTAATGTTCCTTTTTCTCCGCTTTGAGGTAGAGAGTGTATGAGCATGAGGCTCAAGATCAGAGGTCACTCCTCCATGCAATGGACACTGCGTGTGAGGATATTACAGGAGATCAGTGTAGGGGACGGTTGCGACATGCACGCCGTTTCTTCCCTCGTTGCAGCGCAAGAGAGAATATACGCTGTGATGTGGACGAGAATCTGTGGCCAGACAGACAGCAGCGTGTGGATGGACAGGAGGGTGAGGATGGTGGACAGGAGGGTGAGGATGATGGACAGGAGGGTGAGGATGATGGACAGGAGGATGAGGATGATGGACAGGAGGGTGAGGATGATGGACAGGAGGGTGAGGATGATGGACAGGAGGGTGAGGATGATGGACAGGAGGGTGAGGATGATGGACAGGAGGGTGAGGATGATGCCCAGGAGCGGGAGGGTGAAGACAGCGACCAGTGAAGAACTGTTAGTTGTGAAACTCCAGCTTTATTTACAGCACTCTAGGCTGCATATAATTTGAATTGTTTTTTATTTGTGTATTTATATTACAATATATTATGGTGTATACATTTTCTTTTTACTCTTATGTATTGACGTAACTTTATGTGTGTGAAAGATAATGATTAAAATGTGTGATGTCAAACCTTGGAGGCTACTCTTACTCTAAAATCCTATTTCTTTTTTTCAGTTTTATACACAATTGCATTCTGTTAGCTACACAAAAAACAGAACAGTAACTATTGTCAATGAAGGAATGGGCCAAGACTGAAAGGTGGACATGAGGGATGTTTCAATGGTCCTCTGCCATAGTGACAAAACATCTAAATATTTTGACTTTTTGATATAGTGCTTACACAATGCCAAAGGGGTGAAGCATTTTGGGGGCACTGACTGTTTAAAAGAGAAGGAAATTTAGTTTTGACACATGAGTGAACCGTTTTGAGAGAGGTATGAGTTTTTGCAGGTGAACCATGGTGTTGTGCCGAACCATCCACGTTATTTTGGCAAAAGCACCAAGAGTGTTGAGAGCGTCCGGTCTGTTTCAAGAAATGAGTCAAAGCATTTGAGAAGGATCTTTGTCATTTTCGTGGCACTGACTCTTTATTTGGGAAAGGAATTAAGTTTTGAGGCATGAGTGAAAAGTTTTGGGAGAGATATTAGCTTTAGCAAGTGAGCTATAGTTTTGTGCTGAACTGTAAGACTGTTTGGCCAAAAGATCTTAGAATTTTCAGAATGTAGTTTCTGTTTCAAGAAATGAGCCAAAGCATTTGAGAAAAACTGTAATGCTAATTAATGCCTTGTTTTGACATTATGGAATTTAAGACTTTTTAAGACATTTTAAGGATCCGCGGACACCCTGTTTTATATACGATGTTAAAAAGCTCACACTACAGCAGGGAATGGTTACATTATAAAACAACGCGAGAAACATAATAAAATTACACGAGCGCTTTTGCCCTTCTTGATCAACCAGTGTTAGGCCACATCTCATCGCAACTCAACAAAGACAATAAACCCTAAACCCTAAATAAATACTTAATAAAAGACAATATAAACACAACATTTGTTGCCTCTAGTGGAACATTATTACTCATTATTAGGACTCATGTTGTCTTTTTTCACGCGCACGTCTGCATTTGCAGATCACAAACATACGACAAAGTCAACTCACGTTAGTCCGTAACAAAGTGTTTTACAATGAAAATATACTTACAGGCTGCAAATCAGAAGCGCCAGACTGTCCTTGTAAAGTTTTAATGGTTGGAATAGCCCCACTTTTAACCAAAGCGTTCGTGAAGCAGTCGTCTGGAAATGAGCCGCACAAACTTGAACAGTGTTGTAAATATAATTGAACCATTCCTTTTCAGTTGTCTCAATTTAGCCGGGCTAAACAAAGGGTCTTACTTTTTTTAACGAAAGACACAGCGTCTCCACGACATGAGAGTCTGAGACTCGGCCTTGCAGAGTTTGCCGATGTTTGCTGCTGATTTGTCTGCGTTCACATCCCCGTCACATGTGACATCCCCCCCGGCCGTCTGCTCCTGCACACACAAACAAACACTAGCACACAGCCACAGAAACCGACATGTAGCCGTGACGACGACCACTTAGACACATCAGAAACAAGCTACCGATAACACATGTGAACTGATGTGTGACAGAGAGTCACAGTACAGTGGATTCAGTTCAGTGATCATCATCATTGTGTCATTTATATCTATATGTTGTGTTTCTGTACTATTAGTAAAGTGTAATAGTCACATTTATACATGTGTCATAATTAAAAATGTGGACTTACAACAGCTGTAGAGTGAAGCGCTGTAGACTCATCTGAACTTCTGTTCATATCCACTGTTAACACACAAGACAGTATTTATTCTGACAGAAACATACATACAATAATAAAACTGCAGTGGATTTTTGTTGTGATGATTGACATAATGAGAAGTGCTGACCTGACCCTGAACGGCATCATCACTGACCTCCTGCTCTGAAGAATAACTGTCATTGTCGTCTTCAGAATAGTTGTCCACGTCTGGAGAACGGTCTTAAACACAAAGAGACATGAGATGATGTCATCATTATAATAGATGGACATTTTTTGAAATACAATTCAGCTATATGAAAATCCCATATCAACCATAGTAACATTTAAAAGTGGAGTTTACTTCTTTCTCCGACACACAAATCAATATATTTGATTATTAAAAAATGTGACTTTCGGGAACAAACAGGACTTTCATCAGTACACACTAGGGCTGCAACTAACGATTATTTTAATAATCGATTAATCTGTAAATAATTTTTTCGATTAATCGATGAATCGGATAAAAACAAAAACCAAGAAAAGCATTCATTTCCAACCCTTTATTCAAAAACAGAACTAAAATCTTTAGAAAGTGCACAAGCATGTTGCTCCTTGAACATCCCTGAGCTGTTATAAAAATAATAAAATCAAATAAAAATGGACTAACACAAAAAACATACACATGTATGCTTTACATCTGCCAAATATATAGACTTTTTTTAAATAAAAGTGCCACCTGAGCTGCCAGAACAATAAATAATTTATAAAAACTAAAGAACAATACAAATCAGAAAACTTAACAGGATTTGTTTGAATGTAAGAACTTGTTCTCTACACTACACTACACTACACTACACTGCAGACAGACACTCGCAGATGCACACACTCGCAGACGCCCACACTGACAAACACTGACACACACACACACTCTCTATCTCAAATTCACTTGAAGCTTATTCATTCAATTACTACCATCATTGTAGTAAGTGCAAGCTTCATTTATACACCACATTTTAATAAAGCTTAAGATGACCAAGAGCTATAAAAGAACTTTAAAATTAAATTAAAAAGTACAACACACACAAATATATTTGTCAATAATAACCTATATGGGAGAAAGCACAGAATATACACTGCAAAAATTGCTTTTCTAATTTAGTAGTTTTGTCCTGTTGTCAGTCCAAATTAAAAAAAAAATCTTATATCAAGAAACATGTACTAGACACATGAAAAAGCATAAGAAATTATGTCTTGTTTTCTGAAAAAACACCTCAAATTAAGTGATTGTTTGCTTAAAGCAAGAAAAATT
This sequence comes from Triplophysa dalaica, assembly GCF_015846415.1. Taxonomy (NCBI): domain Eukaryota; kingdom Metazoa; phylum Chordata; class Actinopteri; order Cypriniformes; family Nemacheilidae; genus Triplophysa; species Triplophysa dalaica. The sequence goes on from NC_079551.1 coordinate 14,513,322, forward strand.
ATCCGCCAATGGGGTACAAAAATAATCTTAATGAGATATAATTTCAAACAGAAGTTTTAAGCATCAATTAATTTTCTTGTCTAGTAATCTTGATTTAAGATTTTTTAGATATTTGGACTGGAAATTAGAAAAAATTACTAAGGAAGTTTTGCAGTGTAGCAATACATGACAACAGATTGATAAATGAATGGTCCAAAAAAGGCGAGTGAATAAAAACGTGTCTTTAGTCTAACAATGCAAAGTGCAAAGTAACTACACCACCCCTGATTATACTGTTATTAACGAGCTAATGCTAACTTGTGATGCTTGTCAATCTGGATAACGAGTAAACACCAGCACCAGGGACATTACGTTCTTCACTTCGAAACGGAACAAAAGTAGGCTTCTGTAGTGAATTAACCTGCTGTTGAACTCCCTTCCTCCTCATCACAGACTCAAACATGTTTGCGTTTCAGGTGCTGGATCATTGCCGCGTTGCTCCCGCCATGTCGCGTTTGCATATTTTGTAGTTAACAAAGTTTTTCTGTTTATTTAGTGTGAAATGCTCCCGCACCTATGATGACTTGGGTCGCGCTGATTTCTCTGCCTCCGTCATGTATCTTTCCTCCGCTCGTTTTTTTATTTTTGCTGTGCCCTGTATATGAGGCGCCGAACTCTGCTAGCATCAGTGCGCGAGAGAGACCGAGTGTGTTTACTTCGCTCCGCGCTCAAATAAAGTTTTTTTTTTTTGATAACCAAACGTCTCCGTGTCGCGCGACACAACGAATCGATAATGAAATTCGTTGACAACTTTTTTACTAATCGATTTTTATCGATTTTATCGATTCGTTGTTGCAGCCCTAGTACACACACATGTGAATGTGAGAGTGTGAGACGGCTAATAAATGCAGTGAATGTTCAAAGACTAATATTTGGACACATTTTTAAGTCCAATATAGAGTTTGAAATACATTTCATTTTTTATATGTAAAATGGTTGATTTCACTAAAGTTATGGCTGAGGTCGGCTGAAGCGCTAAGATGTTCAGTAACGGATTTGGAGAGAAACGAGTTTAAAGTTAAGTGATGAAAATAAAAGCACAACAGTCCAGTATCACAAGTTAAAGTCACTTTATAGTGGTAAGAGATTTACTCTTATAATAATTTAATATAAATGACATTTCGTAATGTTGAAGTCTATAAAAATACTGAACAAAACCGTTTGAACAAAAGGAAAGAAAGGAATGGTTCAGGACACACTTAAAGAACAAGAGATCTGTCATCATCACTACACAAGGAAACTAACAAACATTCTGTCAATGTCACAGAATTTTGGGTTAACACGACCTCTGGTACACACACGTGCAGGAATATCAGGACCACAGCCAATCAGAGGGGGGTCCGCTCTTCACTATCTCTGATTGGTTTAGACTACAATATGGGCCTAATGTGTGTCTGTTGTTGAATCACAGGGAGACTTTCAGTGTTGAGGAGACTTTTTTTCTCTTGAACAGCTCTGATTATTTTTAGTCTGATTATTTTTAGTCTGATTATTTTTAGTCGCACCGTTGAGAAAGGTCGAGACCCCTGAATGATAACTCTGCATAAAAGACCAGCAATCATATGAAGTATATTTGAGGTGTTTTTTGTTATATTTATGATTCTGTAATTATTGATCTGTCTTAATCGTGCTCGATGCTGTTTTAAATAAAGTATCTGTTATATGAAGTTATGTATTTGAACAAACACTTGATGTTCATTTTAATGTTTTTAATGTTTTAAACGCGATTTGATATGTTGCTGTTAATATGTTTTTATCTATAGAAATGAAAGTATTACAACTCTGAGTCTGTGTCGTTACATGTTATTTTTAAATTCTCTAAAATAGTTATGAGCAAATAAGGACAAGTTAAATTAGTTTTGCTGCATGTCCGCCAATAGAATATTAGATAAAATATTAAAATAATTACATTTTTTATATCCTTTACGTTGTCACGACGTGACCAAGACCGGCAGATTACGTCACAAGATTACGTCGCCACGACATAAATTTGATTAAAATTGTACGTTGACGTTATGTAACAGTCACTTATTTTGTCTAGCTGGGTATCGTTTTATAATTTATATAAATATTTTTACTGTTATTATGTGAAATAAGTTTAAATCAATAATGTTTAGAAATTCACAACATTTCAAACATGCGCAATTTAACGTTACTAGCACACATATAACAAATGTGCTAATCGCCAATTTGATTTTACAATGGAGTCTATGCACAGAGCTAGCAAAGCTAGCGTCACATGGTGGATACCCCACAGCACATATTAGCACATCTCACTATACTGTATTGAGATATAATTCTCTGAAACCTCCAAACATCACTTTATACATTATTAAACTCAAACAAAGCATTTTACATCATACATTGAATTTAAATCGGTTTCTGTTCAATACCCGTTAAATAGTAAATTTCAACATCAGATTTAAATAAACACAATTATCATAAAAACAGTGAAACTCACCGAGGAGAAATTTACATTAAAGAACAAAGAAATAAATGTTCCTCTGAGGTAAAGATTCAGTCTCTCATCATCTCGTCTCATAACGCGGTTTATAAAGTTTGTCTTTCTCACAGTCTTCATTAAAAGCAGTTTTATTTCTCGAGTTTTCCACTTGTTTCGTGAATCTATTGTTAGATGATTTAAACTGCGGTGCGCATATATTCTACCTGTTCCGCTAACACTCGTACTTTATCAAGAGGGGCGGAGCTTATGCTCTCGTCTGCCCAATTAGAGAGACTGTTGCTGCGTCATAATTCGCCTTGTTATATTACGTACTAAAAGTATGAACTGTTTTTGTTATGGAAAAGTAGATACTTTTGAGTTGGTAACAAAAAAGTGTGTAGACGAGGACGTCACATTAGGGAAGTGTTGCCAGGTACGCGGTTTTCCCGCACAATTGGGCTATTTTGAGAATGCAATTGCGGGAAAAATTATGGAGCCGCGGGTTGCGGATTTATGGGCTACTTTCATAATGTTCCGCGGCCGCCAAAATGTTTATATTCTAAGGATAAATGTTAATTGATGAGTTTCTTAATGTATATTATTGTGTATAATTCTTATCATATTCTGTATACTATGGGGCTTTTATTTACCCCGATTATGAAGAAGTATTCATAGGAATGTTTGTAACAAAGACGTGTTAGTAGATTAGAAATCACATTAACTTAGAGATGAGTATTGGAACGAAAAGATTGTTTGAATGATATAATCAATACATTTATGCATGACTCTTGATTTTATATTATGATCAATACATTTATGCATGATTCTTGATTTTATAAACTGTTTCAATCATTTTCAGCAATACAAAATCCAGGGATGGTGTGATGGCCAGACCCAAATAAATTATAGCACAGCTCATTTTTGAAAAGCTAGACTCAAATAAATTATGGCACAACTTATTTTTTTAAAAAATGAGTCAAGGTTGAGATTCCACCATTAGACATGAAACCTTGTTGCCTAAAAATAATGGTGGCAGACAAGGACAGTTAGGATAATAAAAAATAAGAGATAACGGGTAATTACCTGATTGGTTTTGAGAGGCAACACCTTTGAAAAGTTTCACTATAACTAGAGGCTGGAAAACACCAAGTTTTCAGATGTTTTGGGGACTTGGAACATCTCACTTTGTTTGACTTGTACAAATAAAGTTGAAACTTTGACACCTGGACCTTCCTTGTCTGAGCATTTTTTTGAGCTTGAAGATCAACATTTCCCACAACAATATTCACACTACGAATGAATACCTGCCAACTCAAGGACCGGCCCGTTCTTAAAAGTGTGGGGAACGAGTTTGACAGGCAGGCTACAGTAGGCTACATGGAGGGACGCGGGAGCTCAGCTCAACCAAAGAGGAAAAATTGGCGGTGGTATAAGGCACAGTTCATCCGAATTATGTTTTAACCAATGTTTCGTCAGGTGAATGTCACGTTGCACAATGAAAGAAACAACAGTTGATTCCTCCGGCTGCCAAATATCACGTTTGTTCAGCGCTATACGTAGTCTAGAACAACTAAATCATTGACGTGCTTGTACAGATTATACATTATGCAATAAATGTATCCATGTTTATTTCTTAACCAAGTTTCTGCATGTCATACGAAGAGAAAACATGTTTCTCGTCCATTTCTTGGACCTGGCAACCCTGGGGAAACGATCGTTGTTGCTTCGCACACTCATAAACAAAGCATGTGACGTTTAATTTCTTTTTACCTTTCCAATAATTCACTATTCGCGTTTCATTTATTATTAATCTAATGTAATTTACGATTCATGTTTCACATCTATATTTGCAACAAGCTGCACGTCGCCATATTATATCTACCAGACGACGAGGCTTAATCCAGCTTCTTATTCTCATTTTCTTATTGAAGCTTTCCGAAGCATCCGCTTTTCCGGTTTCTTATTCACGGGAATAACTCTTCTTTACGTTTTTGAGTCTGTTAAAAAACAGTTTTTTCTTGGCTTGTGTATCTGCATGTGCGCATGTGTGTCGTGAGTAGTGTTATCATATACTGTGTGTCAAAAGTTTGATTGATTTATGGTCACCTGTCAAAGTTTCTGTCAACCAGTCACTCAAGCAGAGACTTTTATGACCTGTGAACCCTGATGACAGTTATATTTTATGACTGTTGTTGGGATCTCATCTGACCCCAACTCTTCCTTCAGTGGGTCTAAATACCTTCACCCCCTTATCACTACCTAATAAAAAAAGGTGTTTTCATCGTGTTTGCTTTTACTATATGCTATTTGTGAAAGCTGTTTTTAAAATAGAGTGAGATAATATAGATGTTGTATGTGGAGTTTTCTTCTTAGAGTGTTATTTCCTTGCTTTATGGCTTTTATCATGCAAATGAGTGAATTGAGACTTGAGGTTTGGAATCTTATCAATGTTTGACTGTCCCCCTACTATCCCAAGCAAGTCTTTTGACCAGTCAATCAAATAAGATGATTTTTATGATCTGTCAGTCTTGTTTGACAGTTTATATTTTAAGACTTTTGTTGTTTTAGTCCAGGGGTGTCCAAAGTCAGTCCTGGGGCCCGTTCTTCGTACGTTGCTTAAAACATCCTAGATCAAATGAGACGTCCAAGATGATATGATCTTGCTAATTAGGTTCTTCGAACACACCTGCCGGATATGATTAGTATCGCTGGATTGAGTTAGTGAGATAATTGCGTGTCATTCGTTTGTTTAAAAGGGGATATGTATCAATAGTAGAAACAATGATCAGCAACGCTGCTATTGGCTGCTCACATGGCAAAAGAGCGCGCTCAGTTTTTCAACGCAACATAGAAAGAATTATTACTGGAAGGGTTTGCTGAGTTTGAGAAAATAATTAAAATGCCAGGGAAGACTTCAAAGTGTTTAAAAGCCAGGAGAGAAGGCTTATAAAAAGTAGCACACAAATTAAATGCCTTAGTGTTCCATGTTTTGGTTATAACACTTATTATTACAGTATATATTCTTATTTTAATAATTTCATAATTGCTTAATGTCAGAGCCAGCTCAGGACTCACTAGAACATGGGAACAAGTAAAAGTGAAGTACAAGAATATTCTCAAATCATTTCTACTTCTACTGTTTAGTATCTCTTACCAAAAACAGTTTAAATGATGTGTTTGTCTGTTTATAATCAGCAATCAAGAAAAAGGCGGAGCAGCAAAACAGCTAGTGGTCCTGCGCCCCCACATTATACCCCGGCAGAAGAGCTGGCCCTTGGGCTAAATGAGAACCGACCTATTGTAAAGGGCATCCCTGGGGGCAGCTCTTCCTCAGTAATAGCAACAACTTAATTACAGGTAAATGAATTTTAATCTTGCTACACTGTAAATAATTTGTTGCTGCGTTAAATTATGTCTATAATCCAAATGGCTGGTACAGTCATTTCAACAGATAAATATTTAGTCAATTGGTTTAAATTGTGATGGTGAAAACTGCATAACAAATTCAACATAAAAATTAAGTATTTTGCTGTCAAAAAGCAAAAATTAAGGGGAGAAATTGAACTTGGCACCTTAAATGAAAAAGAAACTGGCACTAGAGATTGAGTTGCTTCAAAAGGACCTTCATAGTCAGTGCTAAAACACTATTTTTCACAAAGAGCACTATTGCTGCCCTTGGATAACAATATATCTTATTGCAGGCAAAAGATGACCATCACTGGCTTTTCTTGAGAAACAATAATGAAAATAAAACTCCATGAACTAAGCATGTTGTCTTGTCTTCTATTATTAATTTAATGAAGGTTTATGCGTAAAAGAGAATTCAAAAATGGTTTTCCACAATTCTGTCCTGTGCAGCTCTGCTGGTTGGTCCAAGTGCACTGCCTGGAGGTCATCATCAGGCTGCACCTCCACCACAGGGGTCCTCTCCTTTCTGATGGTGGCAATATTATGGAGGATGGCACATGCAACAATAATGTCACGGGCTCTGTCAGGTGCAACCCTCAGACACTGAAATCTTCCCTTTAGTTGGCCAAAGGTCATTTCAATGCGTGCCCTTGTCTTATAGCTGCATTGTAACGGGTTTGAGGTCCAGGGTTTGGGTCATGGAATGGTGTCATGAAGTACTGCCTGAAGGCATAGCCCCTGTCACCAAGCAGTATCCCATCGTAAGCACCTGGAAAAATGCAGTTTTGTTAGGCTCAGAATAAAATTATGTAATACAGTGAGTTTTAAATAATTTTAAACACGTACAGAACCAGGCCATGTGGCTTCCACATTTGAAATGTGAAACATGGAGTCACACACCATCTAAGATATTTGTAATCAGTCAACTGCACACTTTTTGATTACATTACTTTTTTATTTTATATTTATTGCTAATCTGAAATATGAATAATTGTTATAGTAATTTACTTGCACATTTACACCGTGAAATCCCTTTCGGTTCACAAAATCCCCTTCATTGGGGCGAGGTGGGGCCTTGATGGGGACATGTGTGCAGTCTATGTCACCAATAACGCATGGGAAGCCCGAGGAACAAATACTGTAAGTCCTAGGCTACTTTTTGGCATGACCATGATTGTTTGATCTTCATAAACAATTATAATGTACCTGCAATGGCCAAAAAAATCTGCTTCTCAGACTGTGGTTTTAAGTGTCTTGGAAATACCACAAAGCCCCCTAAAAACTGTTTGAGCGACAGCTAAACTTTGCGAATGGCACGACATACAAAACTTTTACTCAAGTTTTCTGCATCGCCAATAGTGTAAAGGAAAGTGCCACTCGCAAAGAATCGCAAAGCTATACAAACTGTTTGTGCAGTTGTTAAAGCCCGACTGCGACGAGTCAAACATTTAACGTGTGGCTCCAACAAGTTGATAATGTAGATTACACCCTCCAGAGAAAAACGATATCTCTCAATCAGTAGATTATTGCGCAGCGCTAAAGGATCCTGTCGATATTGCATAATTCGAAAAGCTCTTCGAATTATTCTGATCCCTTCAGCAACGGATTCCTGACGTAAAAACGGACAAGACATGGCTGCGAAAGACATCCCATATCACCTCCGCTTAAAAAGCCGGGATCTAATCCTGTTTACATGAAGTAAGCCTGCTCCCGAGCAGGTTCAAGCTTACGGACCGGTTGCTATGACAGCAAGTCCAGGATGAGCGTCCAAGAACCAAACAATCCGAGATCATGCCAAATCGTCAACAATCAAATCCAGCTAACAGTGTTAGCGACGTACGAAGAACGGGCCCCTGGTCATGGAGGAATGGGGGATTGTTTTTTGTTTGCGCCTCTAAGGGGACAAATGGTATAGTCTTAAAACAAAAAAGGTTTGGGTTTCCATCCTGACTGATTTTCTGTATACGATCAGGTGTGACAGAAAATCTTTCATGTTTGTGTTATTTACTCTATTTGATATTTTTGGCATAAAATAATAAAACATGTACTACATCTGGTTTAGGGTTAAACTTTTAAAACCAGGAATAATAAAAAAAAACTAGTCAATATCTTCATCTTCAATTGTCATAGTTCTACACTGTTTTATTTATTAAATGTTTCAGTTTCAGATGATATTTTATAATCTACAAGGAAGGATGGTACTTGTTTAGCGCTTCTTTCAAAATTCAAGATCTATTAATGTATTTAAAGAAAATGTAGAATAGTCCAATAACTTCTTGGCATCCTGTTGAGTAAAGACTGAGTCACAACAGCTGGGTTTTAAATGTAGCTTCTTTTAATAGAGTTGTAGGTAAGGATCTGTTTATGGTAATAGGTCGAAGAATTTTTGGGGGACTCAAAGACCCCTACATCTACCTTTCACAGCTTAATGAGACTGCATCAGACTGAGACTATGGTAGTATCTTTTCATTTTACCCCTCTTCATCGCAATTATTTCATGTTGTACATCTGATAGCAAAGAAGTCTAAACAGATAGTGTTTCCATTTCACATTGTTGTGTAGTGTATTTCGGGGAAAACTATGAGTTTGATCACAGTAAAAGATGTATAATTAACGATGATTAACTATACCTGTTTTATACACTTTATCGGATTCGGCAGACCTGATAAAAGCGACAAACTAAATTCACTCGTCCAGCGAGTGATCCGCAGATCATATATCAAATCTAAGAAATATTACTTTCCTGGCCTTGGAAACATAACACTCTTACTGTATGTAGTACAGTACCGCTCCAGAAATTATAACGAAATCAAGCAGTTTAAGTGACGTTAATATGTGATAAAGAAACACAGCAACAATTCAAGCGTGCAGACAAATGCAGGTTTATTGACCACACTAAAGGGAAAACAAACCAACTAACTAAGAAATAACAAACAAACATGAAACGTAAAAACAGTAAAGAAATGGAAGAAAAAGACAAAGCAAAGAGAGGCAGTATTACAAACAGCTATTCACATCTGCATGAACCATCGAGGACCGTCTCCTTAGTTAAAAGGGGTTACAGCTTAAACGCACCTATTTAGGAAATAGTTGATACTTGCATTGGTTTCCTTTTGAGTGTGCTTGGACAAGGTTTTGTGCCCGTGGAAAAGTGTTCTCAAAGTCCTGATGGTTTCAAAGCAAGCGGGTGAGTCCGTCTAATTTTTTCTTAGAGCCAGGATTGGCTGACGAAGTTAGCCGAAGTAATTCTGCCGAAAGGAAAAACTGTCTCCGAAGAGAGAGACAGGTCTCAGGAGGTGTTCTTGAACTGGAACGCGCGAACACACGGAAGAGCTGAGCATCGATAGCTCCGTTCACGGGTCTTTTAAAGCCTGGGGGGTTCCACGCCCCTCCAAATCCAATGTGATGAGCTGATTTTGGAGCGAAGTCAAATTCCTTTGTTCCGCCTATTAGCTCATTTGCATTTAGGATTACTTAGTGCTGTAAAACTCTTAGAATTACATTAGATTAGATGATAAGATTAGATTCAACTTTATTGTCATTACACATATACAAGTACAGTGTAACGAAATGTAGTTTAGGTCTAACCAGAAGTGCAATTAGCAAGTGCAGATATACAGTGTGAATAAATACAGAATACAATATTAGGAAAATACTATACAATGGCCATGTACTATGAGAATGTGACAGTCGGTATGTACTATGGACAATATATACAGAAGGATATATACTGTGAACATTAATGTACAGGTGGTTATGAACAGATAACAATATAGACTATACAATAGTGCAAGTGATTTGAGTGTGCATTAGTTACAGACATTAGCTTTTAAAGTAACAGTGCAGTAGATGAGTTGATACGGTTATTAAAGGTGCAATACATGAGTAGATGCAGTTATACATTTACAGTGCAGTAGATGAGTTAGTGCAGTTATTAAAGTTACAGTGCAGTAGATGAGTTGGTGCGGTTATTAAAGGTACAGTGCAGTACATGAGTTATTGAAGTTATAGTGCAATACATGAGTAGATGCAGTTATACATTTACAGTGCAGTAGATGAGTTAGTGCAGTTATTGAGGTTACAGTGCAGTAGATGAGTTAATGCAGTTATTGAAGTTATAGTGCAGTAGATGAGTTAATGCAGTTATTGAAGTTACAGTGCAGTAGATGAGTTAATGCAGTTATTGAAGTTATAGTGCAATAGATGAGTAGATGCAGTTAGTTATGCAATAGATGCAGTAATGCAATAGATGAGTTACAGTGCAGTAGAGAAGTTGGTGCAGTTATTGAAGTTACAGTGCAGTAGATGAGGTAATGCAGTTATGAAAGTTACAGTGCAGTAGATGAGTAGATGCAGTTATGAAAGTTACAGTGCAGTAGTTGAGGTAATCTAGTTATGAGAGTAGTCCATTAGTGCAAATGAGCATTCAGTGTAATATTCCTGGTGTGCAAGTGAACAGTATAGAGTGCAAATGATGCTGTGTGTGTAAACAGTCCGATAGAGCAGATAACATGAAGTGCTGGTGTGTACAGTTCAGTCATGCATGGCAGCCCTGTAGTGCAATGTAAACAATGTAATAGCAGCATTAAAGTTAAAGTTATGAGGGGTAGTGGAATCAGTGGGGAGCAGAGTTCAATAATGAAACAGCTCTGGGAAAAAAGCTGTTCCCTAGTCTGCTGGTTCTTGTCCGGAGGCACCTGAAGCGCCTGCCGGAAGGCAGGAGAGTAAACAGTCTATGAGCGGGGTGAGAGGAGCCCTTGAGAATGCTGCGAGCTCGACGCAGACAGTGTTTCTTTTGGATGTCCTCAATGGAAGAGAGTGTAGTCCCTGTGATGCGCTGGGCTGTTTTCACCACCCGCTGCAGTGCCTTGCGCTCAGCAACAGAACAGTTCCCGTACCAGACTGTGACACAGTTGGTCAGGATGCTCTCTATCGTGCAGCGATAGAAGTTCACCAGGATAGTAGAAGACAGTTGGTTCTTCTTCAGTGTCCTCAGAAAGAAGAGACGCTGGTGAGCCTTCTTGACCAGGCATGAGGTGTTGGTGGTCCAGGACAGGTCCTCCGAAATATGGGTCCCCAGGAACTTAAAACTGGAAACACGTTCAACATCCACCCCGTTAATGTGGATGGGGTCGTGTGTGCCTCCTTTCGCCTTCCTGAAGTCCACTATGATCTCCTTTGTCTTGGTGGTGTTAAGAAGCAGGTTGTTGTTTGAGCACCATGTGGCCAGGTGCCGTACTTCCTCCCTGTAAGCAGTCTCATCGTTGTTGCTGATGAGACCAATCACTGTTGTATCGTCTGCGAACTTGATGAAGGAGTTAGATCCATTCACAGGTCTGCAGTCGAGTGTGATAGGGAGTAGAGAAAGGGGCTCAGTACGCAGCCCTGTGGTACACCAGTGTTGAGGGTGATGGTGGTGGAGCAGATGTGGCCTAACCTAACAAGCTGAGGCCTGTTCGTCAGGAAGTCCATAATCCAGTTGCAGGTTGAATTGTTAATGCCTAGGTTTCCAAGTTTGATGATTAGCTTGGAAGGGATTACGGTTTTGAATGCAGAGCTGAAGTCTACAAACAGCATGCGTGCATAAGTGTCCTTATTATCCAGATGTGTGAGCACCGAGTGCAGCGCCATGGACACTGCATCATCTGTGCTCCTATTGCTACGGTAGGCAAATTGGTATGGGTCCAGTGTGGATGGTAAAGAGTCTTTTAGTTGTAAAGAGTCTTTTATACATAAAATGAGTATGGTAGGAAACACCTTACTGTGCTATACATCATCTTTCAAGGAATGAAAAGAGAAACATTTAGACATAAAACATGCCAGTGTTATAAGTACATTGACCTGAAGTTTGTACAAGAATGAAAATATAAACAGAATACAACTAAACACACATGCTTTTGAGGTTATAGGCGCGGCCGAATAACATGGGGACAAACATACAATGTGGAGATATAGAGGTATATCCATTTAGAACATTCTTTTGTGGATAAGGAGAAAAGACAGACAATTTCAAGAGGAGATGAAAACCTAGGCCACATTCCTTTTAGAGCAAATGGTCCATCTTTTGAGAAGCACCCCATCCTCCCTGTTGGGACTTCTTTGAAGTCCAAGGGAGGTGTTATAAACTATCCTGACCAAATGATGGATGCTTAAGAGAGAGCAGTTGGATCAGCCTTCTGGCACCGGTTAGACCCCTACAAAGAGGTCGTAGAATTTTACAACGACAAATGGTCACCTTTGATCCGGCCAAGATCCTACAGTTGTAAGGGCATATATTTGTAAGTGTTAAACAAATGTTTAAATGTTTGTTAACGGTTCTCTTCAGATCTAAACTTTACCCAAAGAAAGTATAAGTTGAATCAACTGGGCATGTTTTATATAATTCTGACAGAAACCATCTGAACGTATTAAAAGTGATAGCAAGAGAAGGCCACTCTGCAAGTTTTGTACAACTGTATTTTCTTGTATGTGTTAAATGCTTTTCCAGACATGGACGTGTGATGGATTGTGCATTAAACGGGATCGGTACAGTGAAGTTGCATCAAAGAATATCTTCTACTTGAAAAAAATCTAGATTTAAAGTTCTAACAAATGTAAAAATAAACAAAAAATAGCTTTTGCGTGCAGGAAAATAGGCAACTTATGCAGAAAATGTGTCTTGTCTTGTGTCAACTGTAAATGGGGTGCTTAATGTTTAAAACACATATAGAGCTGCCGAGACGTTTTAATTAGTTCCCTTTCTGTCGGTCTCTCGACGTTGTGTCGAAAACGACAGACGGGGTTTGCCCTTGAGAACAAATCAACTCTGACTACTATAGAAAAGGCCAATGAAATTTGGCGAATGAAATTTGCATGCCGATCTTCGCCCCCGGATGTCCGGTATAAAATCCGGCGTGCAGCATTCATTTACCTTTTGTTCTTCAGAGCCTTCGCTCATGACTACGAACAGAACGAATTCAACGAATTCTTCTTCTACATTGCCGGATCTACGACGTAGAGCAGCGGATCGTCCCAATCAGCAGCCACCTTCCCCTGGGCGTCTCGGCGGTTCCGGAGGTGTTAGAGATTTTTTCATCTCAATAAAATGGAAGGAAGGAGGCGGGAACCGGCAAACATTTAAAACATTTAATAAAGTAATATAACAGCCGGCGGCCCCTCACGGCCGACCGCCGGCGAACAAAACATGAACATAAATATAAATACAAACATAACATAAGTTCGGGCCCGGTCCTCTCTCTTCGACGGTCCGGTCGCTCGTTCCTTTTATATGCTCCCATCTCCTACGTGATTCGAGGCCGGTGTGCGCACAGCTGGCGCTAATTCACAATTACTCACCGGACTCGAACCACGGTCTCGCCCCGCCTACTCTACTACATACCCCCATCACCCCTCACAGGCCGGGGGGTACCCCCGCGACTGTGCAAGCTCCCTCCCCCTCCTTCGGGGGGGGTGGGGGGTATGCAGCGACGAGACGAGACAACGGAGACGGGAGCCCTCGGAGCGACTGGAAAGAGAGAGGGGAGAGAGAAAAAAAAAAAATTATAGTCCGGTTCCCTGACATGCTGCCGCTTGTTCCTCAACCAGCCGGAGTACTCTTTCGCGGTGCCTTGCGGTGGCCCTGGGGCTTCGGTGGACGGCTCGACCGTCCGCCCCCTGGCGGCCGGCGGTGGCTCCTCCTTAATCTGGGAGTCGGGGCGGGTTCCCCGTCCCCTGCTCCGCCCCCTTGGGCGGACGGACGCAGGCTCCGGCCTCTGGCGGGCGGTGGCCGCACTCGGCGCTTCCGCCCCCTGCTCCTCCCCCTCGGGTGACGGACGCAGGCTCCGGCCTCTGGCGGACGGCGGCAACTCCCCCGCTCCCGCTTGGACGAAAGCCACCCCACCTCGACCCAGGGGCGCGGCAGCAAAGGTCGCCGTTCAACCGAAGGTTCGTCCGCGCTGCCCGAACTCTCCGGCACCGCGAGGCCACTCGGCGGCGAGGACTCTCCGACAGCATGTCTCTCCTTCCTCCCGGGTTTCGGCACCACTGTAACACATCTCCATAAAAGGGAAGGAAGGAGGCGGAAACCGGCAAACATTTAAACATTTAATAAATTAATATAACAGCCGGCGGCCCCTCACGGACGACCGCCGGCGAACAAAACATGAACATGAACATAAATACAAACATAACATAAGTTCGGGCCCGGTCCTCTCTCTTCGACGGTCCGGTCGCTCGTTTCTTTTTATATGCTCCCATCTCCTACTTTTATATGCTCCCATCTCCTACATCTCCTCAACTCTGTCACCATGTTGGCGCGACTGGGTGCGTATTGTTGAACTGCCTAGAACACTTCAGGCAAACAGCAGTCCCCCTGATACAATTCAGAGGCTACTGGGACACATGGCGTCCTCGCGGGGGTAATACCCCTCGGGTTGATGCACATGAAACCGATCCAACTCTGGCTTCCGAGTCGAGTTCCAAGGAGAGCGTGGCACAGTGGCAGCAGGCGCATGGTGATGACGCCCTGCTGCCGACGCACCATAACCCCCTGGTCTTCCTTTTTACGGACTATGGTCCCTCTGGGCAGGTTACGAGGTAAGTCGTGGTGACGACATACGCCTCCCTGCAGGGGTGCAATGTAGTGTGTAAAGTGCACGCAGTACCCGGGCATTGGACGAACCCCTCCCTGCGCTGGAATATCAATTGCCAAGAGTTGTGGGCTGTGCTACTTGCACTGAGCAGGCTACGGCCTCTCGTGCAGGACAAGCACGTGCTGGTCCGAGGACAGCATTACAGATGTGGCGTACATCAAATCATCAGTGTGGGGTACGCTCACGGCAGCTAACATGACTTGCTCAATGCGTCCTTCAGCGGGCCACACACATTCCGGGCAAACTGAACCAGACAGCTGACACGCTTTCATGTCAGTATACGGCTCGCGGAGACTGGCGACTCCACCCCCGCGCAGTCCAGCTCATTTGGATGCTGTTCGGGTAGGCCAAGGTAAACCTGTTCTCCTTCCGCAACACCACCATTGCCCGCTTTGGTACTCCCTGTCCAAGGCCCCCTTGGCACAGATGCCCTTGCGCACAGCTGACCGCGGAACGGGCGGAAGTACGTCTTCCCCCCAATGAGCAGACACTGCGCAAGGTCAGGGAAGAGGAGTACCAGGTTTTATTGGTTTACCGTACTTGGCTTTCAGAGCAACGACTACCCTCGGCCCATTCCCCTGACAGAGGACCTGCTCTCTCAGGGGAGGGGCACGTTCTGGCATCCAAGGTCAGACCTCTGGAACACCCATGTCTGGTCTATAGACGGGAAGACAAGATCCTGAGTTGGCTTCTCCCCCTCTATGGCGGAGACCATCACCCAGGGTAGGGCCCCATCTACTAGGCAGTTATACGCCTCTAGACGGCACCTCTTCTTGTCCTGGTGTCTCTCTCAACGAGAAAGACCCACTGAGGTGCTTGATCAGGATCGTGTTGTCCTTCTTAAGAGACTGGAGACGTTACGGATACAGTGTTGTGGCGTTTCCATGGGTAAGCCCATCTGTCGTTCTCGACACAACGTCGAGAGACCGACAGAAAGGGAACGTCTTGGTTACGTCTGTAATCTCAGTTCCCTGATGGAGGGAACGGGACGGTGTGTCCCTTATGCCACAACACGTATCGTATTCTGCTGCAGTCGTGAGAGGCTCTCAGGCTCTTCAGAACAAGAGGTATCTGAATGCTGCATTTTATTCACCAAATTTCATTGGCCTTCTCTATAGTAGTCAGAGTTGATTGGTTCTCAAGGGCAAACCCCATCTGTTGTTCTCGACACAACGTCTCGTTCCCTCCATCAGGGATTTGAGGTTACAGACATAACCAAGACGTTTTTCCGCGATATTTTCTTACTTGACCACTTCTTAGTTATAATCACTTGCATGTTTACTTTGTGATTTTTTGTTTAATTGTTCAAATAGCATTTGTTATAAATTGTTATTTGACTTCAATTGTCTTATTTTCCTCACTAATTTATACAAAATATCTTGCTTTAATGCAGGTAAGAACAGCTGTACTTTCTAAGTTTTCTCATTGTTCGTGCCGTGTTTTAGGGTTGATGTATGTTTGCTCTGATTTCATAAGTTTTACATCCAAAACCTTTTTCATCTTAATGTCTCTATTTTATTGCACATCTAGTATTTTGGCTATTGAGTATGTATGTTTTATTTTATACGTCAGCACCAATATTTGGAAAAAAATATGCACGCAGTCCCTATGATCTAACTAGAAGATTGCTGTGCTGTAGCTCAGTTGTATTTTACTAAAGAAAGCATCTTGATTTAGATTAGTTTTTCTTTGAAAGGAGGAAAGGAATGTTGTTTAAATTGTCAATCAGAAAACCTGTTTCCATGGAAAGTACATACAAACTAGTTTGGTTACAAGATTTACGACACAACCAGTGTTTGCGTTTGTAAACAAAACACTTTTTACATTACTTTAGACCCCAAGGAGTCTAAAGAGAGTATTCTGCTTTTTAAGGTCAAAGGATTCAAAGTTTTAACCAGTTGCAGTTTTAACCAGTTTTCTGGTCAAATAGATGGATCTGTGTCTAGTCTACAGTGACTTATATGTTTTGTGTCAATATGCCAAAGTGTTGGCAAGAGACGGCCTCAAGTCCATTCTGATATAATAATTGTATCTATCAAACCTTTTTTTGCCCCCCCAAAAACCTTTTGATCACTTTTTTTATGTGACTGTCCATGTGACTAACATTTGAATTAAGATCGTTAAAAAAACTGACCCCTAGACCAACGAGCCAATGGCTCCAGACCAAACTGGAGTCTTGGGCATTGGGCAAAAACAAGGAGGTTCAAGGTCCTATAAGAAAATTAGTTTGGTTTTGGACAAGCTCATCTATAAAGTTGACAAACCATATGGTGGTTTTTCTATTATAGTTTTGAGTTTTCTCATATAAAATGATACATTTAGTTATAGGTTTCATGTATTCTTCTAAAATAATATTGGGCATGGGCCTCATGTATAAATTTGAGCTCTTGAACACCTGCATGAACAAAAAAAATCTTATCTTAACTGCACGTACACAACACATAATTTTCAATAAAGAAGTTTGGTTGATCGCATAGAGCCAAGGACACTGGGTAGCTCATTATAGCAAAACAATGAGCTCATTTTTAATAATAACAAGGTTAAATCATGTATCGTCCGAAAGCCCTGGAAAAGTGTCAAGATAAAGAGGCACCTGTTTTTAAGAGGCGCTCACTATCATGATACAGACATCTCAACCTGCCAAAAAGCATTTCAGGGAGGTATCCCGAAAGCACAACCCCAAATTTCTCATTGCTTGATGCACAAGCAAATTTCGTTGTATGGTACTACTGCACAATGACAAATAAAATTCTCTCTTTCTCTCTATCTATTATGTAAACTGCTTTTATTTATATTCCATTGCAATTTTAAATATGTCTAAGGTGTTTTCATGTAGCTAGTTGTTAGCCGACCTGAATAATATGCACATGAAATCAAATGAAACTTGATGAACTCACCTCAACATGTCTTCTACAATCATTTAACCCACCATGGGAAATGCTGAAGTCGCTATTGCAAACTGTACAGCCTGCAAGAATGTCATTATTTTTCACTTTTATAAGACAGGGGTACACTTTCGTGTAGTCTGGGGTAAAATGTGTCTTAAAATTTTTGGGGCCCTCTGCCATGGCGCTCTTGTTTCTAGATGTACTGAACTGAATATTCAGTTCGGGACTCGGGATGAGAGATAAAAGCCCGCCCACACTGACAAGTGATCGGTTGACTTACCGAAACAGGCCAATCAGGACGCTCTCTGTATTACATGCGCTTCATGAGGCACACACGCAGACTAGCACACGCACGCACACGCAAGCTCCCTCGCTCCCTCTCCCTTTCTGCCGTGCGCGCGCTACATGTGTTGAAGCACAGTCTCTGACTCGCATGCGTGCTCTTGATCACTCGCTCAAGATTCCGGGATATTTTAACTCATTTGCGGACATCAGGGAGCCGCTATCAATATGCGGGAGACTCCCGGAACTTCCGGGAGACTTGGGATGTCTGCATGATATCATATGAAAACTGATTGGTTGAAGTAGATGTCAGTTAAATCATGATTGTTTAAACTGTGATAACAAATTGGGAACAATGTGTAAAAGATGGAGTCAGATGTGTATTCGTGGGGCATCTTCAGATGAACTCTGTATGTCCCTCTTTGACTTGTTCGAACAAATTAAAGATTGAAACCCTTGAGACTTGGCTTCCTGGTCTTTGTGATTTCTCTCAACATCTGATGATCGATTTTGCCACAACAACTACAGACTGCTTACCCCTTGCACAAGTTGGTATACAGAAACACACCCCTACACCAAGATGCCGAAAATACCAGGGGACTTTGATGTGTGAAGCACTGCCCAGACAAAGACGGTAAAGCCACTGAGTGTACAACAAGTTTCGTATCTTCAAGATATCTTCTAACTGCAAACTGCTGAGCTCTTACTCAAGTTTGTAGACAGAAAAATGTAGCACTTCAAGGCATTCTGAAGACGTTTGTTCTATCTGCATGTTTCAAAATTTGGACTATTAATCTGTTGTCTTCCAAGGTGGTTAAAATGAGTCTTGATGAGGGGGTATAGCTCAGTGGTAGAGCATTTGACTGCAGATCAAGAGATCCCCGGTTCAGATCCAGATTCCCCCTTTCAGGTGCACCTTTAAATTACATGTTACTGCTGTTGCCTTATTTTTGACTATTTGTTTTTGGCTATATATACATCCATGCATAAGTTTTGAAGGGGTTCAAAACGTGACAGGTAGGTAAAATAGAAAATTACCCATAGCCCTTTAAATATTACCCTCAACTGCAACTTTGTCGCAAAGCATCTGTACATGGAAATGTGTTAACTACAATAAATTCATTAAATATCATACACGCACTGACACACACACTAACTCACACAAAGCGAGAATCGTACCCCTAGACCAACGAGTCTCGGGCTTCGGGCATATCTACAGCCTCGGACAGCGAGCAAAGACAAGGAGGTTGGGCAAGTGATGATACAATAATTCTTGTTTTGGACAAGCTCATCAACACACTTGCCAAACCACAAACCACACACCCTCTGTACAAGCGTGTATACAGACATGTGTTAGTTGAATCAAGCAGCTTTTTTACTCATAGCATGGGTTCCAAGGTGTAATGGTTAGCACTCTGGGCTTTGAATCCAACGATCCGAGATCAAATCTCGGTGGAACCACTTTGTTGGACCTGATGTGTGTCAAATAGTTGATTGTAAGCTGTATGGGAAATAAAAAATCAGCAATTGGAAGAAACCTGTGAGTTACAATGGGTTATGGTTAGTAATTTGACTTCAATCATCTCCACAACCAGTGCACTGGAAAACACTACAAATAGGATGGACGTCCTTAAGTTTTTTGCGCAATATTTTGTGTTTCAAGGTTTTTTAAGGACATTTGAATTAAGATTGTTAAAAAACGGACCCCAAGACCAATGAGCCAACGTCTCCACACCAAACTGGAGTCTTGGCCATTGGGCAAAGACAAGGAGGTTCAGGGTCCTATCAGACAATTAGTTTGGTTTTGGAACAGCTCATCAATAAAGTTGACAAACCACATACTGCTTACCCCTTGCACAAGCTGGTATACAGAAACACACCCCTACACCAAGATGCCGAAAATACCAGGGGACTTTGATGTGTGAAGCACTGCCAAGACAAAGACGGTAAAGCCACTGAGTGTACAACAAGTTTCGTATCTTCAAGATATCTTCTAACTGCAAACTGCTGAGCTCTTACTCAAGTTGGTAGACAGAAAAAAGTAGCACTTCAAGGCATTCTGAAGACGTTTGTTCTATCTGCATGTTTCAAAATTTTGGACTATTAATCTGTTGTTTTCCAAGGTGGTTAAAATGAGTCTTGATGAGGGGGTATAGCTCAGTGGTAGAGCATTTGACTGCAGATCAAGAGGTCTCCGGATGCCTCCTTTTAGGTGCACCTTTAAATTACTTGTTACTGCGGTTGCCTGTTCAGGCTAGCATCCGTGGCAGACAGGAAACTTGTGCATTGGGCCCTTTTTCTGATTATTGGAACATTACACAGTTGTGTTCCATCGTGGTGTGGTCGTTTCTTGATAAGGGGGTATAGCTCAGTGGTAGAGCATTTGAATACATATCAAGAGATCCCGGTTCAAACTAAGGTGCTACCTTTTGGGTACACCTTTGAGATAGATGTGACTATGGCTGCCTGTTAAAACTAGCAGCACTGATCAACGGGAAACCAAAAAAACATGTCCGTTGAGATGTTTTTGACTATTTATTTTTGGCTATATACATCCATGCATAAGTTTTGAAGGGGTTCGAAACGTGACAGATAGGTAAAATAGATCCTGCCACAAAATTACCCATTGCTCTTTAAATATTACCCTCAACTGCAACTTTGTCGCAAAGCATCTGTACATGGAAATGTGTTAACTACAATAAATTCATTAAATATCATACACGCACTGACACACACACCAACTCACACGAAGCAAGAATCGTATCCCGAGACCAACGAGTCTCGGGCTTCAGGCATATCTACAGCATTGGACACCGAGCAAAGACAAGGAGGTTGTGCAAGTGATGATACAATAATTCTTGTTTTGGACAAGCTCATCAACACAGTTGCCAAACCACAAACCACACACCCTCTGTACAAGTGTGTATACAGACATGTGTTAGTTGAATCAAGCCACTTTTTTGCTTTTAGCATGGGTTCCATGGTGTAATGGTTAGCACTCTGGGCTTTGAATCCAGCGATCCGAGTTCAAATCTCGGTGGAACCTCTCTGTTGGACCTGATGTTTGTCAAATAGTTGATTGTAGGCCAGTGGTTCTCAAGTCTGGCCCGCATGATCCATTATCCTTCTGAGTTTAGCCCCAACTCTGATATAAAACACCTGAACAAGCTAATCAGTGTCTTTATGAATAGACGCGTTTAACTTAATGCTGCGCTGCGCAAATCTATCACCATATGACATTCAAGTACCGCAAGAGCAATTCAACTGCAGATTGCTCGGTACGGATTTGAATCACTCTAACGGTACTTCAATATGATTTGCAAAACAATCTGTGCAGCCCTACATTAACTTGAACGTGTCTGTCCCAGAAGTCACTGATTAGCCTCATCAGATGTTTTATCAGAGTTGGGGCTAAAATCTGCAGGAAAATGGATGTCGTGGGCCAGAGTTGAGAACCACTGTTGTAGGCTGTATGGGAAATAAAAAATCAGCAATATGAAGAAACCTGAAAGTTACAATGGGTTATGGTTAGCAATTTGACATCAATCATCTCCACAACCAGTGCACTGGAAAACACTACAAATAGGATGGACGTCCTTAAGTTTTTTGCGCAATATTTTGTGTTTCAAGGTTTTTTAAGGACATTTGAATTAAGATTGTTAAAAAACGGACCCCAAGACCAATGAGCCAACATCTCCAGACCAAACTGGAGTCTTGGCCATTGGGCAAAGACAAGGAGGTTCAGGGTCCTATCAGACAATTAGTTTGGTTTTGGAACAGCTCATCAATAAAGTTCACAAACCACAGACTGCTTACCCTTTGCACAAGCTGGTATACAGAAACACACCCCTATACCAAGATGCTGAAAATACCAGGGGACTTTGATGTGTGAAGCACTCCCCAGACAAAGACGGTTAAGCCACTGAGTGTACAACAAGTTTCGTTTCTTCAAGATATCTTCTAACTATGAACTGCTCACCTCTTGCTCAAGTTGTTGGACAAAAACAGCAGCACTTCACATTATTCTAAAGACGTTTGTTCTATCTGCATGGTTCAAATGTTTGGACTATTAATCTGTTATCTTCCATGGTGGTTAAAATGAGTTCTGATGAGGGGGTATAGCTCATTGGTAGAGCATTTGACTGCAGATCGAGAGGTACTTGGTTCAAATCCCGATGCCCCCTTTCAGGTACACCTTTAAATTACATGTTACTGCTGTTGCCTGTTTTTTGACTATTTGTTTTTGGCTATATATACATCCATGCATACGTTTTGAAGGGGTTCGAAACGTGACAGGTAGGTAAAATAGATGCTGCCACAAAATTACCCATAGAATATTACATTTACATTTAGACATTTAGCAGACGCTTTATCCAAAGCGACTTACAAAGAGTTTAGGAGCAATAAGCGATAGTTCATACAGGAGCCATAATACATTAGGTTCTAATACAAAGTTTCTGGTTTCAACAAAAGCTAGACCACTACCTGTTGAGAGAAAGGGTTAGTGTATTTTTTTTTCCTCATTTGTTTGTCAAGTATTCACAGAAGAGATGGGTTTTAAGTACTACTGCAATGCACTACTGGGAGGACTTCCAGCTTGCACAACCAAACCTCTACAGATGATCCAGAATACTGCGGCAAGAGTTATCTTTAATGAACCAAAGAGAGCACACGTCACTCCTCTACTCATTAAGCTACATTGGCTTCCCGTAGTCGCTCGCATCAAATTCAAGACTCTGCTCCTGGCCTACAAGACCACTACTGGTTCGGCACCACCTTATCTTAAATCGTTAATGCAGACCTATGTACCCGCCAGATCCCTACGCTCTGCAAACGAACGACGTCTTGTGGTGCCACCCCATAAAGGTAAAAAATCTCTCTCGCGCACCTTCTCCGGATCTGTTCCACCTATGTGGAATGATCTGCCCACTGTTACAAGATCTGCAGATTCTGTAGCCATCTTTAAGAAACGCCTGAAAACACATCTCTTCCGCCAACATCTGACTGATCTGTTCTGACTCTTTTCTTCTCTACTCTTTTCTTCTCTACTCTTAACAAAAAAAAAGTATGAATGAATGGTTCCGTATACTGTGTTAGGTTATATGAGACTAGTCTTCTTTTTGATTGCACTTATGGTTTTGTAACAGATTTTATTTGAATGTTTCTTATTTTGTAATACTGAGTGCAGTTGCATTGTATTAAGTGTGTGTGTGTGTGTGCAATACCGTTTTCCCTTCGGGGCTCGCCGTAGTTGGCGGGGTGTGGGCATGCGCACCAGGAACTAGAGTGCGCCTCGTTTTTACATGTGCGATCTCCTAATAAAGTCGAGAAAAGTTCTGTACCAGACCCAAAGCATCCGTTTCTTATTTTATTTAGTTCAAGTTTAAGGCGAACCTACACAAACGCTCGGTTACATTGGTGGCAGCGGTGGGATGAGTATGTGAAACATGTTGCGTTTGCTTATAACACGTCACGACACTCCAGCACTCATTTCACACCATACTTTTTGGTTCACGGTCGGGAGGCACGGGTCCCCGCTGATGTTCTGTTACCTACACTTGCTCTCTACTCGCAGATGATGGTATCTCATGCTGACTTTGTTGCTGCATTGCTGAAAAAGCTGGACTCTGCCTTTTGTGGTGCCCGCATGCATAGCGAGGCTGCTCATGACCGTCAGAAGTTGTACCATGACGAAGGACTGCGTCACCAGCCGTATGCTGTGGGTGCTATGGTGTGGCTGAACAATCCTGTGGAAAGTCGCATGAAACTGGCACCCCATTGGAAGGGACCGTACAAAATTTTGAAAGTTATGGATTCATGTGGTGAACTGGGACTAACATATCAGATTGTCAATCCTTTGGACTCTGGGGAGCGAGCGCAGGTAGTTCATTATAATAGGCTGCGGCCTTATACTTTGCCTGTTCCATCGCTGCCGCAAAACCAGACTTTCTCTAACGTGCCCAGTTCCCTGCCAACATCCTCCTCACTGGAGGCTGGCACATCTGATGGACTTGAGTGTGTGTCTCCTCAGAGAGACCTTGGGGTTTCACCTGATGACCTCTGTTCATTAAAGAGATCAGAACCACATGTGGGTAGGACTGGGAGGATTTTAAAACCTCCTAGCCGATTCAGTGACTTTGTTATGTATTGAGGTGTTATGCTCCTTGTATGTGTTCACATTCAGGTTTTTTTTTTTTTTTATGCACAGGACTGTTTAGAATGTGTTTTCCAGTTGAATACTAAACGGTGCATTTCATAATTTTCGTGGTGTCATGTTGCACTGCTGTGTTTGGTCCATGTTATGTGTACTACTTATAAAATGTGCATTGAGTTGTTATTGTTAGAGGCCATGTATGTTTCTATGCTTTATTGTTCCGGAATATAAACGAGGACGTTTATTCTGGAGGGGGGGACACTTTTGTTGTACTTATGCTGTCCTAATTGCTTACATTATCTACCCCACTTGTAAGTCGCTTTGGATAAAAGCATCTGCTAAATGACTAAATGTAAATGTAAATGTAAGTAGTTTTTTAAATGTTGTGAGAGATGTGGTTGAACGGACAGAGATAGGAAGAATGTTCCACCAGGAAGGAGTTGTGAATGAGAAAGAGCGGGAGAGCGATTTACTGCCCTTATTGGAAGGCAATACAAGCCGCCGCTGGTTTGCTGAACGCAGGGATCTTGATGGGGTGTTGGAGTGCAGGAGAGTGTGGAAGTAAGCCGGTGCAGATCCAGTGATAGTCCTGTAGGCAAGCATTAGTGACTTGAATCTGATACGGGCTGCAACCGGTAGCCAGTGAAGAGAGATGAAAAGGGGAGTCACGTGAGCCCTTTTGGGCTGTTGGAAGACGAGGCGTGCTGCTGCGTTCTGAACCAGCTGAAGTGGTTTGATAGCCTTTGCATATTACCCTCAACTGCAACTTTGTCGCAAAGCATCTGTACATGGAAATGTGTTAAATACAATAAATTCTTTAAATATCATACATGCACTGAAACCAACGAGTCTCAGGCTTCGGGCATATCTACAGCCTCGGACAGCGAGCAAAGACAAGGAGGTTGGGCAAGTGATGATACAACAATTCTTGTTTTGGACAGACTCATCAACATAGTTGCCAAAACACAAACCACACTCCCTCTGTATAAGTGTGTATACAGACATGTGTTAGTTGAATCAAGCAACTTTTTTGCTCATAGCATAGGTTCCAAGGTGTAATGGTTAGCACTCTGGGCTTTGAATCCAACGATCCGAGTTCAAATCTCGGTGGAACCACTTTGTTGGACCTGATGTGTGTCAAATAGTTGATTGTAAGCTGTATGGGAAATTAAAAATCAGCAATAAGAAGAAACCTGTAAGTTACAATGGGTTATGGTTAGTAATTTGACTTCAATCATCTCCACAACCAGTGCACTGGAAAACACTACAAATAGGATGGACGTCCTTTAGTTGTTTGCGCAAGATTTTGTGTTTCAACGTTTTTTAAGGACATTTGAATTAAGATTGTTAGAAAACGGACCCCTCGACCAACGAGCCAACGTCTCCACACCAAACTGGAGTCTTGGGCATTGGGCAAAGACAAGGAGGTTCAGGGTCCTATCAGACAATAAGTTTGGTTTTGGACAGGCTCATCAATAAAGTTGACAAACCACAGACTGCTTACCCTTTGCACAAGCTGGTATACAGAAACACACCCCTATACCAAGATGCCGAAAATACCAGGGGAATTTGATGTGTGAAGCACTGCACAAACAAAGACTGTAAGGCTGCTCAGTGTACAACAAGTTTCGTTTCTTCAAGATATCTTCAAACTATAAACTGCTGAGCTCTTACTCAAGTTGTTGGACAAAAAACAGCAGCACTTCACAGCATTCTGAAGACGTTTGTTCTATCTGCATGGTTCACAGTTTTGGACTATTAAACTGTTGTCTTAAATGGAGGTTAAAATGAGGCTTGATGTGGGGTTATAGCTAATGGTAGAGCATTTGACTGCAGATCAAGAGGTCTCCGGATGCCTCCTTTTAGGTGCACCTTTAAATTACATGTTACTGCGGTTGCCTGTTCAGGCTAGCATCCGTGGCAGACAGGAAACTTGTGTGTTGGGCCCTTTTTCTGATTATTGGAACATTACACAGTTGTGTTCCATGGTGGTGTGGTCGTTTCTTGATGAGGGGGTATAGCTCAGTGATAGAGCATTTGAATTTATTTAAAGTCAGGTGGGTTTAAATCCTCTGAAAATGGTTTTGGTTAAAATTGTTATTGTTTCATTTATACATATTATTTTTTCATTCACTTATGTCATTCAGAAGATTTAAAAATACATAAATGTTTTTCAGGAAATTAAATATATATATATTTTTTTTTACACCAAAACCATTTTCCGAGGCTTACACCCACCAGACTTTAAATGAATGTTTCTATCTATTGTAATAATTGTGTATGAGTCCTCAATGTAAAAAGAGGAATAACACTTATTATAAAAGTATAAGTATATATTATGCTTTAGAATTCAGAAGTTAGACATAATTAATATTGCATATAAGAATTTATAGTCCGTTTAATATTTGACCTGTGGTTCTCTCTCCTATGTGTTTTTTCACTATGTGTGTGTGTGTGTGTGTTTGTGTGTGTGTGCATCTATGTCAATGTGTGTAAGTATGTATGCATATTGTGTGTGTGGATTATTTGTATGTCTGTCTTTGTTGTTTTCACCTTTTTCAGGTTTTTACAGGTATATGCCTTTAGTTGTTTTACTTGTATTCAATGTGTTTCATGTACAGCTGCTTTGTTATAATGAAAATTGTGAAAAGCGCTATATAAATAAAGTTGAGTTGAGTTAAAAAAATAACACCAAAAATTGTTACATGTTACAGGTGGAATCAAAATACTATTTTTAAATATTTTACTTGCACTGCATGCTTGCTGTAGTTTATTATTTAGTCATTTGGCAGACGCTTTTATCCAAAGCGACTTACAGTGCACTTATTACAGGGACAATCCCCCTGGAGCAACATGGAGTAAAGTGTCTTGCTCAAGGACACACTGGTGGTGGATGCTGGGATCGAACCAGCAACCTTTGATTTACCAGTTCAGTGCTTTAACCCACTAGACCACCATTCTCACATTTAAACAGCATGTAAAAGTAATTGTGCAGTAAAGTCTGATCAATTTACTATAAAAGAAGTTTTTGCAGTCTTATTTTGTGCTGTTAACAAACAACTATTATTATTTGCCTGCAATATTTAGGCTAGATTTTAACCTGTTGACCGTCAGTAATGACTGAAAGCTCCATCTTCGAAGCTCCCGCTTCAGAAATAAATCTGTCTCCCTCCATCTCAATCACCCCAATTCATGCTGCAGGTGGTAGCAGAACGCTTTGCAAAACAGTTTAGCTCAGGCCCGATGCGTGCTCATAGACCTCTTAAACAACAGCAGATTTGATGTAAAGTTCATTGTGCATTGTAATCAGATTTATTCATTGTCACGGGAGTTTTTGGCGAAATTAAGGAGAAGTCAGTGATTGTTCAGTGATGGGGAATGTTCTAAGCCCGCTTCATAAGCTTCTATTTATGTTCAGTTTATATAACCGCTTAATTAATGCGTAAAACATCAATCAAATCAAACGCACAAAATTACCATATGAAAGGCATTAATCAACCATAATTATTTTTGTTTAATTTTTTCCGTCTTCTGTAATGACGTGTTTTTATATTTATAACATCATAAATGATTTAAGTCCGGCATGTATTGCAGTCATATATTGCAGTGTTTGTTCAACAAAAGCAAACATCAAGAGTGACAGTCAGCAATACGAAAGAATGAGAGCATGACAGTTAAACTCACTTAAAAAATCTGGGATTTTTCATAAAACATTGTTTATTTACTTTTTCTGACATGTATAAACTTTAGTTTTGTGTTGCTTAAAACAAAAATGAACTCTTTTTGCATGTTTTTGCTGTAAAAATGCAGGTCGTGTTTTTGTTGTTTTGACCTGTTTTCTCCAGTTCATTTTCTGTTAACATTTTAATATGACATTTGGGAGAAATGTTGTCAGGAGTTTACAGATTTGATTTTTTAATAATTAAATCAAAACACATTCTTATCAGAAAAAAAGCTTTTTAAATGGTCTCTTATTCTTTTGTGCTACTATATACGGAATACTGTAAGCTTTCCTGTAGCTTAGTGGTAAGAGTATTGCAATGTTGTGGGATCGATCAGGCCAGACCAGGGGATTGCATGCAAAATGCAAAGATTGTTAGTCGTAAAGTGTTAGTCGCTTTGGATAAAAGCGTCTGACAAATGTAAATGTCTTTATTGGACTAATTTTACGTTTTTATGTGTTGTCAAGAATGAACAAGAAACAGACAGCCTAGGTTTGTTAGGGCAGAATCAGGATGACACACAAGAAAAACACACTTCACAGGTGAGAAGAACTGATAGAGGTATAACAGGTAGACATTCCGTCCCACCCACTTTTGAAATAATGGGCTAACATAAAGACCCTCTGTCTAACGAGCATGGGACCGTCGACCTCGGTCTAAATCAAAAGGGTTCTTAATGCATTCTTTCCTATGGAGGAAAGATGCTTTTTAGTGGGGGTAAAAACCTTTTTAGTAGTTCCTGAAGATGCTCCATGCATACCATTATTTAGTTTTTTTAATTAGGACATGGTTTTCAATAACAAAATGTATCATGGTTCTAAACTTTTAGAAAAGTATGGATGAAAAAAAATGATGCCATACATATAAAACAGACACAAATTACGTCTGATGTATTTATTAATATTTTTATGCTTTTCTTTACAATTTATAAAAGATTTAATTTACTGAACCATGCTTGAGGCAGTCATACTGTAACAACTCGAGAACTCGAGTTGAGAACCACTGATCTAAAGTTTACCTCAGTTCCCCTGTGTGGCATCGTTCTTCTGTCCTCTGGTATGTTACACATACCGTAGGAACATTCTGAGATTTGGCTATAAGAAATAAATGCATTTTAAAGGACAACAACACTATTCATATTTATTTTTATCTTGTATTAGAGTGAAAATACCGTGTCATGTCATCAACCAACATACACATTGAAATCAAAATACATTAGAAAAAAGTTGTCCTTTGATTTTAGATTACTTCACTAACCCGGATGCTTACCTTTTCGAAAATGAACCATGTTTTTTAGTGATACAAGTGTAGTAACCCTGTTTTTCGGTTACTACATGGTTTCACTACAGACCGCTCGAGCTCCAGGGAGTTAAGATTTTACTGTCTGGGCTTCAAGGCGCTGCTCCACCACCTCTTCCTAGTGCCCCACCATTCTGCTGTTATTTCTCAGACTCGGACTACGACTGGTTTGACAATTGCCAACTCGCTCCATCCACCCCACCCAGGGCCTCCTCCAGACCTTCATGCACTTGATGCTGGCGTAACCAGAGGTAGTGGACCACAGAGAGAGCGGGGACCGTACAGCCTTCCTAGTGCTGGTCTCAAAATGAGCTGCAGCCTTCCCCTTTTTCGGCCTCAGAGTCAGCTACCCCAAGGCCAGAGGGCCTTCAGGCAGTAGCCGAGTCCAAGGCAACTGCAGTTACCTCTTTGTCAGCCACTGAGTCCGCTGCCGCCTCCCCTGAGCCAGCCACCGAGTTGTTTCTGGCCTATTGTGAAGAATTCCAAGTAAGCCCAAAGGGTTCACATACTTTTTCTTTCAACTGTATATAGAAAAATCTGAAATATACTTCGAAAAATCACCATAATACGTGTTGTGGCATAAGGGACACAACGTCTAATTCCCTCCATCAGGGAACTGAGGTTACAGACGTAACCAAGACGTTCCCATTCTGTCGGTCTCTTGACGTTGTGTCGAACCGACAGATGGGGTTCCCATGAAAAATGCCACTATGCTGTATCGCTTCACAATCTCTAGCGGAGCGGGGTTGACACGCCTTGGCGTGTCATACACGAGAGTTGTCAGACTCCCAGGGACCGGGAAGGGGACTAGAGGTACAATCTACTTCATTGACCTTCTGGGGGCTGTTCAATAGTTGGAAGAGCGGCTCTCCCACCTTCTCGGTGTCACTCATCTATGCAAGGTTCAGCCAGTGCTGTCTCTCCTGGACCACAAGTGTGGACATTGTCCGACCCAGGGCCCACGTGGTCACCTAGTCGCCTGTAAGCGGTTTGGTGGCAGCGCGGTATTCCTGCATAAGCGGTAGGTTCGTCTTGCCTGTTGGGACTCCTGCATTAGCGGTAGGTTGGTCTTGCCTGTTGGGACTCCTGCATTAGCGTTAGGTTGGTCATGCCCTGTTGGGATTCTCTCAACACCGTAGCCTGGACCACGGCGTGAAGAGAGGGGCAGCTCTGCCTGCAGCAGTCCAAGTTCCCGGTATCAGAGGCACTGGAAAGCCCACATGATTTAGTCGTCTAAATCTAGACCGAGCCCCGAGGTGGCAGCCTACTCCGAGGTAGGACCATGGTGGCACATACCCTCTGGGGGACATCAACATATCCTCTAGCTGACCCACTAACAGGGGAAGAAAGGGAGACTGAACTAGTTTGACTTGAACACTCTGAGAAGGGGGCGTTTCCAGGTCTTACAGAGATCCTCATGCATTTCTGGTATACACGACACTGATGGGTTTGGGCTCAGAGCGGCGCGCAAAACCTGTGGTACTGCGTATCCAGCCGCAAAGGGGCAGTGCATCCACCGCCGCCCCATGCTCACAGCGGCCCGGGAAAGCATGGCCGCCGTTTCCGAACATGTGATTGAGGAACAAGACAGTACAACCGTCTTTTTGGGAAACGACCAAACAAGCGAGGTGTAAGCGGTCCGTGAGCCAGCGGCTGGCGGATTAGCGCTCACAATAAGCATCATGTCACCCTCGGTGCTCGCCGGAGTGGACAGCAGGGCCATGGCTACTGCTGTCACGAAACGGGGAGCAACACAAGGTGGAGGCTGGTTTCCGGGGGAAGACAGCTGCCCGTGACGCAACGTCTGAATCGTCACCTGCCCGCAGTGCCTCAACGTGCTGGAGAACCCAACACCCAAGGCAGACATTGTGTCCGTCCCACTCTTTGATGAGTGTGTTTCACCCGAAAGAACAGCGGGAAATGCCAAGCTTCTAGAAAAGATCTCGAACACTTCTGCCACCGCCGAGATGCCCAGGGGAAAGTCGCCGCAGGAAGGGAACGCGTCGTGAGAATCCGCCGATGTAGATACGAGCAGTCTTGTAGTCAGGGGTGAAGTATCTGAAGAACAAATGGTGAATAAATGAAGCACGCCGGCTTCCTTCTACAGCGGACATCTGGAGCCCAGCATGCAAATTCCATTCGACAATTTCTTTGGCCTTTTCTAAAAGTAGTCGGAGATGATAGGCTTTCAAGGGCAAATCCCATCATACAATCTTTCTAGTTTTTTGCAATATTTAGGTCTTCGCGGTGAAAGTAATGTGGCAAGTAGGGGGAGGGTTTGAATAATCAGAGGAATTCAATCTTACTGGATTAAAGAAAGTCGTGACTACGCCACCCAGGTTAATTACCAGGGAAAAATCAATACAAGCACACCGGTTCGAGTTTCCTCTTAGACAAAGAGACCATGAGATGTAGATATAAATAAAACACACTTTTATTTGTACCAATTGCAACTTTAATATATGACCATAAATAATTAAAAGCCATAACATGAAGCAGAAAAGCAATTTTGCAACACAAAATAAGTACACGAAACTAGGGAACTGTGCTCACCAGCAGTTAGACAGACTCCAAATGGCCCACAAGTGTCAACACGTGTACCAAAATGAAAACCACGACACTGGTGTAATACACTACAAAAGAA
Organism: Triplophysa dalaica; assembly: GCF_015846415.1. Classification (NCBI taxonomy): domain Eukaryota; kingdom Metazoa; phylum Chordata; class Actinopteri; order Cypriniformes; family Nemacheilidae; genus Triplophysa; species Triplophysa dalaica. Next base: position 14,544,831 of record NC_079551.1, read on the forward strand.
AATCAGTAGGAAACTACACACGGTAGACAAATCTGGACTCCTCCCAGCTCCTAGAAATAAAAAATGCACATGCGGAAAAACCCGTCAAGAATGTAGACAAGTTTAGAAATTTGTGTCCATTTGTTTTCATGTAATTGAAGTCAATGAGAATTGATGATGAACACTTTCAGGAAACATCAAAACTATGAAAGTTTTAGTGAGAAGTGAGTTGTTGAGTAATGACAGAATGTCAAACAGTAGGTGAGAAATCACCAGCTGGTGCACCAATTTTGCGAGATTTGGACCTCTGCATACTACAGTTGCATCCGAATACGCCTACTTACCTACTATATAGTATGAGAAAACACAGATGTCCGAATCCTCAGTATTTGTAAAAGAGTAGTTGAGAATTTTCCGGATGGCTTACTGTTTAACCCACATTCTGAAGCACCCAGAGACAGATTCTTGGGATACTTCTCTATCCCATGAGCCCACGGGACAGGATAAGTTCATACAGGAACATGGCGGAGAACTGCGAGGCAGGTGTTTTAAAATGTGAGGATTACTGGACAACAATGTGTTTCATACGTTGCAGTTGCATTTGTTAAAGTGCTGTAGCGTTAAGAGTAGCTGCCCAATCTCTCCTTTGTGAAAACATTACCAACATGTTCTAAATGCTGGGAAAACTCATGGAAGGTAAAGTTAGCATTACTGATGTTAATGCACCTGTCTCTCACAACTTCAGTTCCCTTTCTGTCGGTCTCTCGACGTTGTGTCGAGCGACAGATGGGGTTCGCCCTTGTGAACCAGATGCGAGCAGATGGTCATTCAGAAGTTGTGGTCACAGTGGCTGTCTTCCTCCGGGAACCAACCACCACTTCCTCTGCTACCCGGGCTGTGACGCTGGTGGCTAAGGCCCCGATGTCCGCCAGTGCTAGCAGCGTTAGTGATATGGGGACCTCTGCGAGCGTAAACCCGCATGCCAAGCGGTCACAGGAAGTTCGCACCCCGTCTCTCTTCTGACTGTTCCCCAACCGACGGTGGCAAACCATCCGGATCCTCAGTCACGTATTGGGAAACGATGCGTGACTATGATGAGATGTCACTCGAAGCATCGGAAGGAGACTTCTTGGCATCCGACGCTGAAGACTTCGAGCTCCCCCTCAAGGGGGGGTCGAGCTCAGGAGGAAGCAGATCTTGAGATGTCACCCATGCTAACCCGGGCAGCCTCGAGCACTGGGTTGCAGTGCACACCACCGCCTCCTCCCCAACGCTCGGGGCTGGATACGTGCTGCCAAACCCCCCCCCCCCGGTGCCATTCTTTCCGGAGGGGAATGAAGAGCTGTGCAAGACTTGGAGTGCTCCACTCACGGCTCGCTCCAGTCAAACAAGTTCTAGGACCCTTACTTCCCTCGATGGTAGGGCACCCAAAGGTTACGTCGATATCCCCCAGGTGGAACGTCCGTTCGTGTCCACCTTTGCCCGCAGACGGCTGCCACCTGGAGGAATCGGCCACTTCTTCAGTCTAAAGCATGTAAGACTTCGGCATCGCTGTTGTTGAAGGCCTTCGCTGCTGCAGGCCAAGCTGCCTCCTCTCTTCTTCTCTTCGTTAAGAGAGCTCCACGAGGGTAAGGCTGACCAGGGTATTATGCAGGATCTCAGTGCCGCCACTAACCTCGCCCTACGGGCGACCAAGGTGACGGCGTGGACCCTGGGTCGGACGATGTCCACGCTAGTGGTCCAAGAGAAAAACCTCTGTCAAAACCTTGCGCAGAAGAGTGACACAGAGAAAGTCCGCTTTCTCGATGCACAAATTTCTCAAGGGGGGCTGTTTGGTGACACCGTCGAGGACTTCGCTCAGCAGTTCTCGAAGGTGAAAAAGCAGACAGAGGCTATTAGCCACATTCTACCTTGCTGCGACACACCCGACCCAGAGGCCTCCGAGATCTCATGGGACGTCTGCTTCCCAGCAGCCCAGGCCCCCTTCGACATCAGCTCCGGTTCCTTTGCTCCCACCTTCACCCCTTCAGCAACCTTCAACCAAGAAGCGCCCCTGACGGGAAGACACCAGGTTGAACAACATCGGGTCCGACCATCACAGCCACGCCTCTGATCGGTCGGTATAGGACAGTTCCTGCCTTGTATCAAAAGCCGGGCCCTTCTCAGGGCCTGGCACCCACTTACTCACTAAGAGAGTTTCCGTTCTCCCACATTCCACTGGACTGTGTTCAGCAACCCGACGTCACATCTTGGCAAGATGTAAGGTCTAACACACATTAAGTAAATCAGCGGACCCAACCTTCCCTCCGGGGTCCCCCAGTGGGAATGGTAAAGCAGACCGTCCCCTTGGTCCCCTCTCAAGTTTCAGGGCATCCTCTCCATCTCTGTCTGAGGCAGGGATGCCCCCGTACTTCGGGCAGAGGTCGCCGTACTTCGGGCAGAGGTGGCCACCCTTCTGGCGAAACAGGCCATCGATCTCGTCCCTCAAGCCAAGATATTCAGCTGATTTTACAGCCTGTACTTCATCTTTCCCGCCCCATTCTAGATCTGCATACCATGAAGAAGCACCTTCGCAAGCTTCCGTTCAGGATGCTCACGCAGAGGCGCATCCTGACATCCATCAGGTGTTAGGATTGGTTCGTGGCAATCGACCTGAAGGACGCTTACTTTCATGTCTCGATCCTCCCTCGATACTGGCCGTTCCTACGGTTCGCGTTTAAGGGGCGGGCATATCAGTAGGGAGTCCTTCCTTTCGCTCTGTCCCTGTCCCCATGGGTCTTAACGAAGATTGTGGAAGCCGCCCTTTCTCCGCTCAGGGTAAAAGGTGTGTGGGTACTGAACTATCTCGATGTGTACACAAAGGGACCTTGTGCTCCGGCACCTAGATCGATTGGGACTTCATGTCAACCGAGAAGAGCAAGCTTTCCCCAGTGCAGAGCATCCTCTTTATCGGGATCGTGTTGTCCTTCATACAAGAGAGACTGGAGACTAACATGTCCCCCTCCACACTGAAGGTGTATGTAGTCGCTATAGTCACTCGTCACGACTCAATTGATGTAAAGTCTCTTGGGGAGCACGATGTGATCATCAGGTTCCTAAGGGTCACGGAAAGGCGGAATCCGCCTCATCTCCGCTCCATACCCTCTTGGGACCTTAATTTGGTCCTGCCGGGCCTCTCGGAGGTTCCGATGATCCTCACCTTTCGAGTAAGACAGCCCACCCTATGGTGCTCGCTTCCTTCAAGAGGGTAGGGGACTTACAAGCATTCTCCGTGTCCCTGGATGGCCTTGAAGAACTCTCGGCCCTGGCAACTCTCACGCTATCCTGAGACCCAGGCCCGGATACGTGCCCAAAGGTCCCCTAGACTCCCTTTCGTGACCAAGTGGTGAACTTGCAAGCACTCCCCATTGGGGAGGAAGACCAAACCCCCTCCGTGTTGTGTCCAGTACACACACTACGCCTTTACTTGGACCGCATGCAGAGCTTCAGGAACTATGACCAGCTCTTTATCTGTTTCGGAGGACAGCAGAAGGGGAGGGCTGTCTCCAAACAGAGACTGGCGCACTGGATCGTGGATGGAAGTAGGAAGAGGACTCTGCGGCGTATCCCTAATTAAGGAAGTCACGTTCACCCGGTGTAAACCCGATCCGGACGCCCTATCGCTAGTAGAGAGCTAAGGCCTCTGTCCGTGAAAGGTTACAGGTCAGTGCGTGACCATCTTTCCCCAAGAAAGCACTGGGTCCTCCACCATTACAATGGAAGGTGAAGGTTTCGCAAAAGCCTCGTGCTGACATACCCATGCCTGTTACGTCGAGAGACCGACAGAAGGGGAACGACTCGGTTACGTCTGTAACCTCAGTTTCCTGATGGAGGGAACGAGACATTGTGTCCCATATGCCACACCAAGTATCGTATTCAGCTGCAGTCGTGAGAGGCTCTCAAGCTCTTCAGAACAAAAGGTAAATGAATGCTGCACGCTGTCATCCTTTTTATACCGGATATCCGGGGGCGGAGACCGGCATGCAAATTTCATAAGCCAAATTTCATTGGCCTCTTCTATAGTAGTCAAAGTTGATAAGTTCTTAAGGGCGAACCCCATAGTCGACTCGACACAATGTCGCGCTTGTTATTGCGTCACGTGGTTAATCTCTGGCCCATGTACACTACAGCGCAGTAGCTGGCAGATTTGCACCACAAATGTAATTTGCTCCCCGCCATTAAAAAGGAAAAGAAGATCATCAATATGGCGGACTACGGCAGATCGCATTCATACTACAGCCATTTAGAGAAAACAGTAGGTACCCATTTAGCCCCGTTGAGTTCGTACCTACTACAATTGAGTACAATCCCATTGAGTATGCGATTTTGACTCAGCCATCGTGTTTTACAAGCCTCATTGTGTCTTCATGCGGGACTTCCTTGTTTCTGTTGAACATTTCCCCAGTCGTGTGTTTGGACTTTATATATATTAATATTTTCCTGGACCTTGTTCGTTTTGCCCCCTCGAGGGAAGTTATCTATTTGAGTCTTGTTTTAGTTTATTGTTTTCCCCATTGCGGGTTTAACTTTTCAACAACTGCCTGCGTTTGGGTTCTGTTTTCCACATATTGTGACAGTTTCAGAGAGATATTTGGAGAGACAGAGATGGCTTAAAGCGCACCCTGTTTATTTTCTTTATTTCACAAAAGGACAAAGTTTTGTTGTTATTATGAGTGTAAACATATAAAAGTAGACCTTTCACATTTTCAAATGATGTTTTACTATTGCTTGTATGACCAAAATTACCAGAGTATTTTAAATCTCTTTCAGCAGTGATAAAAAGTGAAATGGTGGGGCATGTCCTGAGGACTAACTGATACTCACCAAACAAGAACCTTTTGCCATTTTCTTAGTAAATTTGACTTGTCTCAACATGCCGCCTCTTCCTGCTAATGTACCCCTGCACTTCATGTGTATTATATTTCCTTGATAACTTGATCAAAACTAACACTTGCTCTCCATTTTCTTCTGAGAGTGCTCCGGTCTTTCAACACTTGCTCAGGTAATGTTTTAATGCAATCCTTTTTTGAAAAATATTTTCCAGGTAAATCACTTATAAAGGACCTGCTTTCTGTGCAATTCTCAGATTTTACATGTGTTTGAAGTATATTTTTTATTATTATTATTCAATTTCCTCAACTTTTTTTATAATGTTATATCTGCATTCTGAGACATTTGATGAGCTTACAAGTTTTTGCATTCCATCTGGCTTTGTAGATGAAAATAAAACGTCCATACATGTACATAACATAAAGAGAAAAACATCACATAAATGTAAGTGAGAATACGCATATGTGAATAACTAAATTTTTATAAAAGTTCTTGCTTTTACTATGCTTTACTAATTTTACATTTAAATTTAGGGATTCGGTAGTTGCTTTTATCCGAAGCAACTTACATTGTAGATACTCAGATACAAATGTATAGTATAATGCAATCCTATGTGCTAACCCCTGAAAGCTGCAGACCTTTTATATATTTAGTGAATTAGTTATATGTTATATATTCACTTTATTCTATTCTTTATGACTTTATGACTTTATTCTTTTTATGACTCTATATGTTGTGTAATCTCATATTGGAATTTGTATTTGTATTGTATTTATAAGTAGATAGGAGTTGGGGGTGGTCTCATTCTCAAGGTTCTTAATAGCATCATGAGACCATGTTGTGAAGCAGTAGTTTTCCACTGTCTATGTTCGTATAATACCTCCTGCGGAATGTGTTTCTAGTCGCATGAAGTTTGACTGACGTCGAAAAGCAGCTAAGACCACATTTACACAAAGAAAAAGGGAATCCGGGAAAACGAATGAATACATTGTATTATGATGAATTCACATGGTATTCGGCTGCTCCATCAAGAGTTGTTTGCTGAAAATCCTATCAATGCTTGGAATGCAAATTTAGTCAGATATATCAAAGGCTATATTCGGTTTCATTATCTACCTCAATTGTATCATTTATAAATGAACTCTATGTTGTCTTTTCTTCCTCTTTGTCTAGGAAACTTTGGAAATTGAAATATGGAGGTGAGAAATACTGTACTTGCTTGCAGCATTTACCATGTTTGACGCAATTTGTTCTCTTTGTTACCAGCAGTACCATAATTTGAACCTGGAGATTTAAAATAAAACTAAATACTGATTGTTTTATTCAAAAGTCATTTACCATTCTAATGTTTATCTAAAAGTCTAAAAGTTCAAAAGTGTCTGGAAAGTGGAAAAACGAACTCGGTTCTATAATGGAGCTGAAGGAGAATGGGACTGGTCAAATTAGTGGGACATACACAACCGCTGCGGAGTTCAAAGCCAGAAACAGTCCAGGAGAAACTGCTGACCTTGTGGGCTACATCAATACAGCGGAGGCTAAAAAGACTACTATTGCCTTCTGCATGGCCTGGAAAGAAGGTGGGTTTGGCCAGGGGAGCTGCAGTGCAGTTTAAGACAAAAGATACATGGAATATACTAAATATAGGGTGTAGGAGCCGCATTTGAGTTTGTGTTTGGTTCCATAATTTACTTATAGTTGTCTTTTCTATTGCTTTTGGGTAGTACACCTTCCAAAAAGCCAGGGGGCGCGCCACCCTATAAATTGGAGCAGGTAGCGCATGATAGGGGAGAAGAAGTGCCAGCAGATACAGTCTTTGACCTCGGCCTGGATTTGCGATACCGGAAAGCTTGGCTTATATGAGAAAGCGCTGCAAAGGAATATTTAAATGACATTTAAAACAGTTCTCATTTTTTGTTTAGTCTTTTACTCTATCTATTTTACAATAAACACCGGCAAACATTCAACTACAAACACTCTTAGATTTTATTGGATTCGGGCTGTGAGTCTGACCCTGCATTCGCATTCTCCCGGTGGTCGAAAACAGTAACAGGGGGTTACAGGAAAACCCAACATTGTTTTTGCCACTACAAAGGGTGTGCATTGACGTCACTTTCTCACGTGAACACGACGGGACATGCTCCCTTCAGTGGTAAAACATTCTGCTTTCGCTGTTTTTAATAAGAGAATAAAGGTAATCCGCAACTAAATCATGCAATTATTTGCTGAAATTACAAGCAGTTGGACTCGACTGTGATCCTTACGACTTACATAGAGGCTATTTACACCTGGTCACAAAACGTGCGTTTTCTCTGATCTGACAGCTATCCGATTTGTTACAACGTTTTTATTTACACTTGGCCACATGAATACGTTTGATCTGAATGGATATGAATCCGATCTTACGTGCCCACAAATTGCAAATACACATCCGTTGAGCTCAAATGGCAGCCACTGGTATTCTTCTCTATCTTGGATTGCGAATGCAGTCCAAAAAAAAGAAGTTTGCTGGATCGCCTACTCAACAAAAGCAGCATTTCATTTGATCGGATTTGAATCTGTCTCGAATGCGTTTTGGAGGCCATTTACACCTGGTCTTTTCACGATCGGAAAGCTATCCGATCTGAGAAAACGCATGAAGTGACCAGGTGTAAACATCCTCATAGGAACCTAGTGTCCTTGGACACTGAAATGCTACACTGAATTGAGTTTCCTGATATTTATTTTGTACCTGATTTCAATGCCGGGGGAAATACACAAAGCAAAGAAGTTAACATGTTCTACTAAAGCAAATCACTATTAGTGGTTTAACAAACTAAATTTTACAAGATTTACATTGTTCTTTTAAATGTTTACGGTGTTGACAAATACGTAACGTTTGTAGGTGATACATATGCTTAGAACGTTAAAAGAAATAAAACGTGGGGAAGAAACATTGTAGAAAGTGGTTAACACTATTATATGGTCAAATCACCAATTGCCTTTTCGTTTTCAATTTGACAGGGACAACGCATTGTCAGTGTAAAAATAAATAAAAAAAGCCCCTCCTCCAATTTGTGTAGAGATTAACTGATTTTGACCATGAATATAGCCTTAGATGGTGGAATGGTATAAGGAAATAAATAATTCATAAATATAAGGCATGTTGCCATTTTGAAGTAACCAGAACATGTGCCTTCTGAACGGGGTCTGCTGGTGTGTGGCTGAAGTATGTAGTGCTTTTACAAAGGCAAAACCCTTATGGAAAAAGGCTCAACAACATTGCGAAGTGTGCTGTTGTCTCAGGTTACTGCTACAGGGGCAGCGGCCCACCCGCAGCGTGCTGGCTGCAACCTGACGGTCCTTTTCGTTTACCTTATACTAGACGCAAAGCGATGCTCTCTGACTTGTAAACTGTAACACAGTTTAAAGTAGGGAAGGAAGGAGGCGGGAACCGGCGAACATTTAAATAAAGTTTAATCAAAAATCTCTTGCTGAACCTTTAAGTTTAGATCATTTCCCTGTAAACAATATTTTATCTTTAATTAAATAGAATTTTGCTGATTTGTTTTTTTTTTTTCTTAGGCTCGTGTAGTGCATTCTCTGGCCAGTTCTTCGATGGCAAAGGTACTGGTGTAATCAAGACCACCTGGCTTCTGCATTCACCTGTGGATTGCCTCCAAGACAACTGGGAAGCAACACGGTTAGAGGTTTAATTTACTTTTAGCAGACCTTAATACACGTTTATGTTTACTACTTTACCCATATGAACTCATATTTCTCTTGTATTTTGAATAGTGTTGGGGAGAACACATTCAACAGAATCTCCTGAAAGAAAAGGAAGTGGAAAATGACTTGAGAAACATTTTTCAAGTTTATTATCAAAATAAAGTTTGATTAACATTGTTCAAAACTTGATCAAAACTTGTGCTTTTGTCTTGTTTAACAGTAAGAATATTTAAACTTATTTTTTTCTTGAATTAGCTTATATTTGTCTAGAACAAGTAAAAACGGGTTGTCACTTGGCTAAGAAAATTCATCTTAACATCAAGCATCGCATTAGTTCAGGCAGGTCAAGTCAGTATAGATTGCTCCAGCTGGCAGTCAGCTGTTCTGATATGCACCAATCATAATCCGACACACACCTCAGCGCAGCATTTAAATTCCCATTCATTCCGAATCACAGTCTCTGCAGTTACTCACTGGATCCCCCCTCTGTCCCCGACTTCACCTTATTACTAAATTAAATCTGCAATTCAGTGATCATACATTTTTGTATCACATGCATGTATATCATGGTTCTGTTCCATACACAAGGGGGTTTCGACTCTCTGATCTCCCCGCCCCGTCCAGGAATTGTGCCGGACGAGCGCGTGGAGTCTACCCAGAACAGAACCATAACCCCAATACCAAATAGATGCATTACTATTCAATAAAATCTGTTTTCAAACGTAAGTGGTCCTGACTGAAACTTGAATGTGGTTCGAGAAGGTTGACCCAGACAATTCCAGTGATTAACTGTCCCAAATCAGGCTTGTGACCATGGCCCTTAATAATGTACTTCAATGCAGCTGACTTGACATATTTATGATGTTCTTAACTTGAAATTATACATTTTCATTCTGTATTCACTAGTCTTTTCAAAGATTATTTTGAAAACAACTTTTCAGTATAATTTGATAAAAATTGCTGTGATAATATTACCAATATTATGCAGTATTTTTTTTATTGTGTTCACTAGGGCTGGGGGTAAACAATTATTTATGAAATGATTAATCTAACGATTATTTTATTGATTAGTTGAATAATCTAACGACTAATTGGACAATCAATCTAACGCTTATTTTTCTGGTGCTCGATTAGTAAAAACCATAATGTATCCCAAATAAATACCAAGAAAAATCTTAATAATATACTTTATTAAACAACAGTTATGCACAGCAAAAAAATTGTCATCTTTACACAGAATAAAATAAATAAAATAATTTTACTGTTATGCAAAATGAAAGACCAGCCTGTTCACTCTTTACAGTACCAGCATAACTCTCTTGTTCAAAAAAATCTAAAATTGTATTGCAAAAAAAAACACTGCAGTGTTTAACAAAATATAAAATTCCTATTTTTGCGTATATTTGCGTGCATTGCATCTCTTTCTCAGGACAGGACACCAAGGTTCTTTGCTTTTGCAAGGAAAACACGAAAGCAATGCATATTAGAACAACAGCTAAGACTGTTGGGTATTTTAAATCTACTCTTAACCTCATTGTAGTGCTATGCTATGATTAATTTATTTGAATGCTAACGTGGCTATCTAGCAGCTGTGCAATTTGGTGGTGCTAGGCTAACCAATTTACAAACGCATCTTAGCTCTTTGTGCAGTTTGTTCGTGCTAGGTTAGTACGTTCACCTTAGTTAACGTCAGCTACATAGATAGCGGTGTTCTGCAGCCGTAAACTAGCTTCCATTCAAGCCAACATTAGATGATTACTAACATTAGCTAAACACAGCGGTCTAGGCGCCAGTAGCTACCTAGCACGAACAAACTGCACGGAGAGCTAAGATAGTTAGCTAGCCCCACCGAGGTGCGCAGAGCTCAAGCTACACTACACAAACATGTAATTAATTTAGCCAACGTTAGTACTCAGTTGTTTTTGTCTCCTTCACGAGTGACAATGGGGTACTTCCATTTCAGATGCTCCAACATTGCTGTTGTGCTGGCGTGGTATGCCAACTCCATTTGGCAAAGAGCACAAATAACAACACCTTTACGTTTGGGACTAATTTTGAAGTATTCCAATACCCATGTTTTGGTCTCCAACGTTTGTGTGGCGAGCTGCTGGCGAAGCGTCGACGCAAAAATATGACGTCGACACGACGTGTCGCTACAGCCCTAGTGTTCACCATGAAGCACATTATTATATTAACATGCAGCCATTAAGGCTGTGTTCACAGAGGGGTTTTCATGTGGCTGAAACTCACTTTATAAACTTTATTTATATAGTGCCTTTTACAATTTTCATTGTAACATGTACATGAGACATATTGACTAAAAGCAAAACAACTAAAGTCATTTTCCTGTAAAAACAAGAAAAAGTAAAAACACAAAAGACGGGCATACCCACATACAAATGTTCCACACACACAATATGCACACATACTTAAACAGATCAATATAGACAAACACATGGACGGGCACACACGCACGCACTCACAGTGAAAGCACACATTTTAGATAAAGGAGAGAGAAACACAGGTCAAATATTAAACAGACTATAAATTCCTATATGCAATAATAATTATGTCAAACTTCTGAATTCTAAAGCAGCCTTCCCAGCCAGGCAAATATTGCATAACCATATGCAAACGGTGGCGAGGAACCCAAAACTCCACTTGAGAAAAAAACACTCAGGAGAACCCAGGCCCAACCAGGGGATTCCAAAGCTGCTGCCTCTGCACAAGCTCGACAGTGCTTGCACAAGGCAAAATAAAAAATAAATAAACATACTAATATTGTAAATTATAGATTTAAGATTATCATTAAAAATCTAAAAGCATTTGAAATTTTGTAGTGAAGTCATGTCAAGTCTCTGCAACCTTTATCCAGCTCTATCATCTCAGTTCTTGTCAGTTCACTGCTTCCCATTCTCCGCACTGCCAGCAGGTCTGGGCATGAAGGCAAGGCAAGGCAAGGCAAGTTTATTTATATAGCACATTTCATACACAAGTGCAAATCAAATTGCTTTACATAAAATGATTGACAGAAAGAAATAAGTCTTAAGAAACAATAAAACAGCAATAAAATTGATAAAAAATGTGACTGTATATATAAAAAGAATAAGAGCAAATAAAAATAAATTAGAAATAGAAGTGCAGTTGATGTAAACCAGCACAGTGCTCAGGTTGTGAATGCACAGCTAAACAAGTGTGTTTTTAATCTGGATTTAAAAGCTGATACTGTTGGTGAATGTCTGATGTCTTCTGGAAGCAGATTCCAGCTACGGGTGGCGTAAAGACTAAACACTGACTCGCCCTGTTTTGAGTGAATCCTTGTTATCTCTAACTGACTTGATCCTGATGATCTGAGAAGTCTGTTTGGTTTATATTCAATGAGCATATCTGAGATGTATTTAGGTCCTAGACCATTAAGCGATTTATAGACAATTAATAATACTTTGAAGTTGATTCTAAAAGTAACTGGTAACCAGTGTAAGGAGCTGAGGATTGGAGTGATATGCTCAGATTTTTTGGTTCTGGTCAGAATCCTGGCAGCAGCGTTCTGTATGAGCTGCAGCTGTCTGATGGTCTTTTTGGGAAGACCTGTAAGGAGTCCATTACAGTAATCCACCCTGCTGGTGATTGAAAGCATGAACTAGTTTCTCTAAATCTTTGCTTGGGACAAAACATCTGATTCTGGCTATGTTTCGGTGATGGTAGTACGCTGATTTGCTTTTTGCTTTGACATAACTGCTGAAACTAAGGTCAGACTCCAAAATGACCCCAAGATTTTTTACCTTGCTTTGTGTCTTTAGACCTCTTAAGTCAATGTATGTGTTTACCTTGTTAGTTTCATCCTTGTTGCCAAAAACAATGACTTCAGTTTTGTTTTTATTTAACTGAAGGAAGTTTTGACACATCCAGCTGTTAATTTCATCAATGCACTGGCAAAGAGAGTCAATAGGCCTGTAGTCATTGGGTGAGAGGGCTAGTTAGATCTGAGTGTCATCAGCATAGCTGTGGTAGGCAATTTGGTACTTTTTCATTATTTGGCCAATTGGGAGCATATACAAATTGAAGAGGAGCGGAGCAAGAATTGAGCCCTGTGGAACACCGCAAGTTATGGGTGTCCAGTCAGATTTATGGTTGCCTATATTCACATAGTAACCTCTCCCTTGAAGGTATCACCCAAACCATTTAAGTACCAATCCAGAAAGCCCTACCCAGCTTTCCAGCCTATTTAGGAGTGTGGTGTGATCTACCGTGTCAAAAGCAGCGCTGAGATCTAGTAAAACCAGAACTGATATTTTGCCTGAATCAGAATTCAATAGAATATCATTAATTATCTTTATGAGCACTGTCTCTGTGCTATGATGCTGACGGAAACCAGACTGGTAACTGTCCAGGTAGCCATTTGAGTTCAAGAATTTGGTCAGCTGATTGAAGACAACCTTTTCAATGATCTTGCCTATAAAAGGAAGATTTTACATTGGTCTGTAGTTAGACAGTAAGGTTTTATCTAGATTGCCCTTTCTTAATAGAGGTGTGACCAATGCATTTTTTAGGGACTCTGGGAAAGTTCCTTAGAGCAGTGAGGTATTAACTATTTTTAGGAGATCTGCTTCCAAACAGTTAAACACTCTTTTGAAAAAGGATGTGGGAAGTGTGTCAAGGCTGCAAGTTGACTCCTTAAGATGCTGTACCGTTTCCTGCAGGGTTTTGAGATCAATTGTCTGAAATTCAGACAAAGTAACAAATTTTTGATGAACTGAGGTCAGACTGACCTGACTGCCGCATGGAGCTTTGGCGATTTCCATTCTGATATTGCTGATCTTTTGAAGGAAAAAAGTTGCAAACTCATTGCATTTGTAATCAGAAAGCATTTCTCTCGGAACTTGACTAGGGGGATTTGTTAGTCTCTCTACAGTTGCAAAAAGGGTGCCAGTGTTATTTATTTTGCAGTTTATAATGTTGGAGAAAAAGTTCTGTCTAGCTTTGCCTAAGTCAACATTGAAGGCATGCAGACTGTCTTTATAGATGTTATAGTGAACTTCAAGTTTGGTATTTCGCCACATACGCTCATCTTTTCTGCATGTTCTTTTCTGCAGCTTTTCTGCATGAAATACACCTGCAGTAACCTTGGAACAGTGAGACAAGACTGGCTGAGAGTAGAGTACTGTTCTGCACTCTTTGATGCAACAAGTACATAATTTGTATTAGCAAGTAGTATCTTCTATTTAAAACCTGATTGGTTGTTACCTGGGATCCTGTTTTGCTCGTGTTGAGGGAGGTTGTAGCTGGGTGATGGTGCTCTTCTTTTGTACTGCTTACTGGATTTGATGACTGTTCGCCTCTCAGGAATGATTCCCTGTATCCCATTGTGTTATCGGTGGGTATGACTGTGACCAATCCGTGTCTATTAAGCATGCTATCTGGCGTGCTATGCTGTGATTTTGCGTGCTGCTGTCTGCGCGCGGTTAAAGTGCTGCGGTCCATAGCCTACAGCCGCGCCGACGCCATCATCACCATAAATAAAAAGCGGACTGCTCGTTTGGCTCTTATCGTGGTGTTTTAGTGCCCTGCTTCATGTTTCTGGCAGGTGTGGGAGGACTATTTAGTTCCTTCCGCTTGTAGGGGAGCTAGGCTGCCCTCGGTTTCTTTTTTTTGTCTTTGATTTAAACTTTTGTTGTGTATTTCTCTTGTGCTGTCTATTATTTATAATTATGTTGAAGTATAGTTGGTTTGGTTGAATTTATATGCTTTTCTTTCATCTTTATCCTTGTAAAACTAATTAACTGCTCAAAGCTTTGGATGCAGGTGATCAACCATCGATTAGTGTGACTCTATTTATATGTGGTCATCTACTGAATTCAAGTTGTTTTGTAGTAATCTCAGGTGACCAACTATTTGATTCTTTTGTTTTCTGCCTATATGTAATGCACTTCTAGGTGGTTGCACTGCGGTCCTATTACAAAAACTGCAACTGGTTCAAAACGTGGCAGCTCGAGTTCTTACACGTACAAAAAAGTATGAGCATATAACCCCAGTTCTGTCAACCTTGCACTGGTTACCTATAAAGCATCGCATTAACTTTAAGATCTTGCTTATTACCTATAAAGCCCTACATGGTCTAGCGCCGCAGTATTTGAATGAACTTCTATTGTATTACAGACCTCCACGTACATTACGCCCTCAGGCGTCCTGTCAGTTTGTAATACCTAGAATTTCAAAATCAAGTGCAGGTGGTAGATCCTTTTCTTATCTAGCGGCTAAACTTTGGAATGTTCTTCCCTGCACGGTCCGGGAAGCAAACACACTCTGTCAGTTTAATTCTAGACTAAAGACTCATCTTTTTAATCTTGCATACACTTCACCTCCATAATATTAATCCTCAGAGGATTTAGGCTGCATTATTTAGATCAACCGGAACCAGGAACACATCCAACAACAAATGATGTACTTGTTGCATCAAAGAGTGCAGAACAGTACTCTTCTCTCAGCCAGTCTTGTCTCTTTTATCCAAGGTTACCGCAGGATGCAGTTCATGCCCAGACCTGATGGCAGAGCTGAGAATGGGAAGCGGTGACCTGACAAGAGCTAAGAGGATAGAGCTGGATAAAGGACGCGACAACTTTGTTTTTCCTACAACATTTCAAATACTATTAGATTGTTAATGATAATCTTAAATCCTTAACTTTTATATTTTTACTAAGCCTTGTTGTGCAAGCACTGTTGAGCTGGTGCAGAGGCAGCAGCTTTTGCCAGAGGGGAACTGGAATCCCCTGGTTGGGCCTGGGTTCCCCTGAGGTTTTTTTTCTCGATGGGAGTTTTGGGTTCCTCACCACCGTCTGCCTGGCAGGGGGGGCTGCTTTAGAATTCATACTTGTCTTCAATGTGTCTCATGTACAGCTGCTTTGTAACAATGTAAATTGTAAAAAGCGCTATATAAATGAAGTTGAGTTGAGTTGAGTATATCTGTTTGTTATTGACATTCATTGCTGTCAGGACTGGTTTCATTATTGATGTCTACATTATCATTTTTTGTCTATTTCTATAGTTTCTTATTTGTTTATTGCAGGAGTGCAATAAATCGTGTCTCTGTTCAAGATGCGTGACATCTGCTGCGGCAGAGTAAGATTGGGAGCCCTGGGGTGGTCATTGCGGTGACTCCGGCTTCTAGCACGGATGGGGTGGAACACGTTCTGCTGCGGCAGAGAGAAGTTTGAAGTAATGGGCCCCTGTCATTGCTGTTGCAATGTTAGCTTTAAGATGCGTGACATCTGCTGCGGCAGAGTAAGATTGGGAGCCCTGGGGTGGTCACTGCGGTGACTCCGGCTTCTATCACGGATGGGGTGGAACACGTTCTGCTGCGGCAGAGAGAAGTATGAAGCAGTGGGCCCCTGTTTGGGCATTTGCTGCAGCAACGATGCCTGCGAATGGCTTGGCTTCTACTGCAGTAGAGCACGAGTTTGAACCACGGGCCCCTGCAGGGGTGGTCGCTGTGGTGTTGCTGGCATGAGCGTGAATGGAGACGTGGCCTCTGTGTAAGTGAAATCTGCGGTGAAGCAAGCTTCCTGATGAAAGGCGTCTGCGGCGGCAGAGCATGGTTTGGAAGGCTGGGGCGGTCACTGCGGTGACTCCGGCTTCTAGCATGGGTGGGGGTTTGTACACGTTCTGCTGCGGCAGAGAGAAGTATGCATCAATGTTCCCCTGTTGGAGGCCCGGTGCTGCGATGATGTCTACTTGCTGCTGACGTTAACTGCTGTAGAGCCAGGGTTGGAAACCCGGAGGTGATCACTGCGGTGACACTGGCTCGTGGCTTGGGTGGGGGTGTGGAACACGTTCTGCTGCGGCAGAGAGAAGTTTTGAAGCCATGGTACCCTTCCTTCTAGTATGGGGGAGGGGGGGTTGGGGGAAAACACGTTCTGCTGCGGCAGAGAGAAGTATGAAGCTCGGGCCCCTGGTGGAGCGGTCGCTGCGGCGATACTGGCTTCGGGTATGATGAGGGAGGGGAGAAGCACAATACTTCGGGGAATGGGGAAGGGAAGCATGCGAGGGATTCTATCAGAGGAAAGACATTCTGCTGCGGCAGAGTGAGGGATGAAGCACGGGCCCCTGCGGGGGCGGTCGCACAATACGATACTGGCTTCGGGGGAAGGGACAAGGGGAAGGAAACATGCAGGGAGGGGTCAGCTGGGGGTAGGAAAGACGTTCTGCTGCGGCAGAGTGAGGGATGAAGCACGGGCCCCTGCGGGGGCTGTCGCGTGGTGCGATACTGGCTTCTGGGGAAGAGGAAGGGGTAAGGGAAGCATGCGAGGGAATTTTGGGGAAGGGAAGACATTCTGCTGCGGCAGAGTGAGGGAGGAAGCACAATACTTCCGAGACAGGGTAAGGAAAACATGCGAGGGATTCTGTCAGGGGGGAGGAAAGACGTTCTGCGGCGGCAGACTGAGGAATGAAGCACGGGCCCCTGCGGGGCGGTCGCACAATACGATACTGGCTTCGGGGGAGGGGGTCAAGGGAAAGGAAACATGCAGGGAGGGGTCAGCTGGGGGTAGGAAAGACGTTCTGCTGCGGCAGAGTGAGGGATGAAGCACGGGCCCCTGCGGGGGCTGTCGTGTGGGGCGATACTGGCTTCTGGGGAAGAGGAAGGGGTAAGGTAGCATGCGAGGGAATTTTGGGGAAGGGAAGACATTCTACTGCGGCAGAGTGAGGGAGGAAGCACAATACTTCCGAGGAGGGGTAAGGGAGACAAACAGGGATTCATCTACTGGGAGGAAAGACATTCTGCTGTGCCAGAGTGAGGGATGAAGCGGTCTGCTTCGGGGGAATGGGATGGGGGAAGGGGAGCATGCGAGGGAACAAATTACTGGGGGGGAAGGGTTGGCTCTGCTTCGGCAGAACATGCAGGAGCAAGTGGCATGGAGTGAAGGTGCCTCTGGTGAGGGGAGGCGCAGTGATGATGCTTTATCTGGAAGGAGCTGCTTGGTGGGTGGATGAAGGCTGATGCTGAACAAGGTGGGTGAGGAGAGTCCGGTGTGCTTTCCTGATGAGGGCACGGTCGGTCCTGATGTAGCTCTTGAATGCATCTGACGACCAACGGCCGAGTGTTTGGATCTGGGTTTTAGTGAGGCCTTTTTGGGCGGCCGTGGTTGCCACGCCGATGCGGAAAGAATGGGTGGAAAATAGATCCGCCGGAATGCCGATTGTAGTAAAACCAGTTTGAGATGTTTTTGGAACCAAAAATGTGATGCAGGGTGATTTGAATCGTCCACGAAGAGACGGTCTGATGGAGATGAGGCCTGTGATGTACTGGAGTGGAGGTATGCTGCTAATGTTTGGAACGGCTGGATCGGTGAAGGGAGTTTGGATATGTAAATTGGATGACCACGTCTGGCCTGGTCTGTCTTGCTCTGCTTGATGAAGTATGAGATGGTTTCATGATCGATTATGGACAAATCAGCGATGGAAGGGTGAGCTGAAGGATTGAAGTGAGATGTAGTGGTGAATTCTGAACCTCTGAGAAAACCAAAAAACGCCAGGATGAACATGGCATCGAGGGTGCGTGCGGTGTGCTTTGTGTGGTAGCCTCTGCGAAGAGTGGAGATGCATTTTGTTAGGATCTCTAATGTGATGGGTTGCCTGGCGTCTCGAGGAGGAGGTTGGGTTCTTTGGATGCCCTTGAGGAGCAGGGATGTTTGAGGACTTTCTATGGCTGGGGAAGGTGCTTTGAACATCAATTGTGAAAAATTGGATCCCACTCAAGTAACCTTTGATGGAGCTGGCTTGGAGACGCTTCGTGTTGAGGAAGGATATGAATGACATGATGGAGAGGAGGGAAGAATCCGGGAAGGGGATGTTGTATGAGAGGTGAAACGTTTTGAAGTTCCTCCAAGGTGTGAGGTATGTCCGTTGGGTCCTGATAGAAACGGCATGGATGATTGAGTTTCTGGAGGCTGTTAGCAATGTATTTAGTGAAAGTGACTAATTTGTCAGTTATGGTGACCCATATCCGAGATATACCTCTGCTTTTAACCCATTTAGAGGATGATTTAGTTGAATATTAAGGCCGAAAGGGGAGGGACCGGAGTTGGTGATTGGTCTGCCTCTGGTGCAAGCAGCCTGAATTTCTGCTAAAATCTGCGCCCTGATGCTTTTAGAGACTGGAGGAGGTTCCAGAACCGGAGCGTTTAAAGGCATCGGAGAGGGGACAGCAGTCCCCAAAGAATGCTGAGACGTTGCCTGAGTCGCAGAGATGAGGGTAGTTGTGGCTTCCGCTGGAGCGGCCAACTGGTGCTTCCTCAGGCCGGTGACGGCATCCTGGCAAGCGACGGCTGTTAGTAGTGGATCCGCTGGCCATGAGGCAGGTGCTTGGGTAGGTGGAGGAGTGATGTTTAGCGGGTAAACGGACCGGACAGTGCTGTTGCAGGCCAGCTCAAGCTGTGCTGGCGGTTGCCGTGCGAGGGAGCGGGAAATGTCCCGTCTGCCCCCAACTGGCATCGACAATGGCTAACCTGGAGCACGGCCTAGGCTAGCCGATTTGTGGAATGCTCATGTATCTTTAAGTTGATGTGCGCACTGTGTGGGTAAAAAAAAAAAAAAAATATTTCAGAGGTAACATTGTGACTGCGTTGCGATTCCAAGATGCGGTTGTGTTCAGGTTGGCAGACGAGATACCATAGAGATATTGCGTTCAAGCAACTGGTAAATATACTGGTGCGTGCCCTTGTTGTGTAGCTTAACCCTGCAGTTTGTAACAACCGCCACTACATGGTGCACGATCTAAACAACAGGCCGTAGCTTGACGCTGTGAAGGCGGGTGGAATGATGGGATCTGTTGTCTTCACCGCTGACTGCCATCGATCAGACGGGAACGCAAAATCATGTTAGCGTATTGAGTAGAGCAATGAAGTTTATGGTTATATTGCATATATTTGTGGTCCATATATAAAAGTTACTGCTTGTAACAAGCTTGTGGCTAACTAGACGCTGGTGACTACTTCCACCTTTGTCCAAGACACAGTGGTCATGCGGTTTCTATGTCAGAAGGCGGTGACAAACACGATTTACAAGTAGAAAGAATGATTTGAGATATATATTGTGTTCAACGGAGTATTTACTCTATGAAACACTTGCTTGTGGTTTAGTGATAGTTTACTGCAAAATTGTTACAAACTGCACCTTTAACTGTAACGGGTGCGTGCATTTTTTGGGCAAGATGTAAATGGGAATGACACCCTGTGTAGAAACGTATCCCATTGGATACGGGCACATTTGTTAACCAGCAATCCCTTTCGGAAGTGCCGATTATGTTACTAATCTCCGGAAGTTTACAATAGTATGACTGACGTTCGCTGAACGGCACGGTTCCGTGCTGGCCAGCGATATGCCAATCTTGAGTGCAGTGGCACCGCGGAATGACAGTGGATAAATCTAAATGTATTAAAAGATTGTACTCACCCAGCTTCTTGCGTGACAGCGAGTTCGGCTGTTCAACACTAGTAAAGTCAGTTTATAATTATGTACATTCTCATATATTGTGAATTATCGATGAGCAGGCGTTTAGGAGCGAGCTAGCGTTTGCAATGAGCTGGCGTTTAGCAGCGAGCTAGCGTTTGCAATGAGCTGGCGTTTAGCAGCGAGCTAGCGTTTGCAATGAGCTGGCGTGTAGCAGCGAGCTCGCGTTGCAATGAGCAGGCGTTTAGGAGCGAGCTAGTGTTTGCAATGAGCTGGCGTTTAGCAGCGAGCTGGCGTTTAGCAGCGAGCTAGCGTGCCGGCAGCAATTGCATGTGGGAACGAACGAGGTGACTGCGCGACGTAAACAAGTGGGGATACGGAAACGCTTCCCTAATCTGCGGGAAGATGTAATTGGAAACGTTGCCTCACGGATCGGCCCTGCTGCGTGACTGCATCGATTGCAAACCCGTATGATCCCTTGAATACTTTACGTCCTTCCTGTGATGTGTAGAAGTGTAATCCTTTAGAGATGGCTTCAGGTAAGAATCTTTCTCTACTTATGTGCTGGTCTTAATTATATGCTCTGGCTTCTCCCGAACTTTGTTAATCTATAGTCATCCATTAACATAATTTCGTGGTTGTCCTGTATCATCAATAAACAAACTACAGTTAGTTCAGAATGCAGCTACCAGAGTTCTTACCAGGTCAAGAAAACACGATCACATAACCCCAGATTTATCATCGCTTCACTGGCTACCCATTAAGTATCGTATTGATTTTCAGGGCACATCAAGAGATCTCTTACAAAGCAGTAGTGACGTATAGTACAAAATGTTTTACTCACATAATATGATTCCAGTCCTATCAGATCCAATAATGACGGCCAATAATGGATTTCACTCGACCAGCTTCTGCTTGCGGATCATCCATGCCCCCGCACGCTCACCTAGCTCGTCCCAGATTGGTGGTGGTGTACCGTCCCATAGCGGGCAAGACTCGACAACGTGCTCTGTCATGACAGCTACCTCCTGTCATCGGATGCGAAGGCCCTTGGAGCTCCGGCTTACGGGCGGTTGAGCCCAAGAGGAGGCAACGCAGAGATGACGGCCGTGCTTTCCTGGGCTGCCTTGAGCGTCGGGCTGTAGTGGCCCCCGCCCTCCCCGAAAGCGCGCGGCTGACCGGGAGATGCACGAGGACCTCACTAGACGTGGAATATGCCGTTCGCGGCATGCTCCTGTCTGAGGGGCTCAGAGAGCTGTTACTTCCCTGGACGATGAAGCAGCTAAGGGCTATGTCGACCACCCAGGTGGACTAGCAGCCGTGAATTGGAGAGTAATCTCTCCCCATTCACGTTGAGAGTGTATGTAGCTGCTATTGCCGCTCATCACAATTGCCTCGAGGGAAAGTTGCTTGGTCACCAGGTTCCCCAGTAGTGCGACTTCGGCCGCTCTCCGTACCCTCTTGGGACCAGAAATGGTCCTACGGGACCTTGGTACGACCTTTCGAGCCCCTCGTAGACGCCTCTCTTTCTCATCTACGATGAAGACCGCTCTTGATGAAGCTCGCCTCTACAAGAGGGTAAGGGACCTCCAGCATTCTTCGTGTCCCATGGGTGCCTAGAATTTAGGCGGTGAATCTTAAAGTAATCCTGAGACACCGGGCCGGTCAAATGCCCAAGGTTCCCACCAGTCCCTTCCGGGACCAGGCAGTAAACCTGCAGGCGCTCACCTCTGGGGAGAAAGACCCAACCTCCGTGTTGTGGCAGACATATGTAAAGCTGCGGGTTGGGCTACGCCCAGTACCTTCATGAGGTTTTACAACCTCATAGTGGAACCAGTGTCTTACACCCTACTGTGGACAGGCATCTGGCCTGGGCCTATGTCTACAAAAGCGCCTTCTTCCCTCTTCAGGTAAGTAGAGTGCGCTATATAGCCTCCCTACTTCCCCCCATTGGGTGTAGTATAGGCATTCCATCCATCAATAAGCATTATTTGGTAACACAACGGGCGGAGCGGTCTGTTGGAACCAAGTCCAGTACTGGTAGAGTCGCCCCTAATAAGGTGGACCCCTATACTCAGACTATTGCCCCATACGTAGTGACTCCCCCGTTGGGTAGCTCTTCCACTGGGGGTTCTGCCCCCTGTTCGGGAGGACAATTTTTTCGCATGTGATCTATCCTCCGGTGAGACCATGTCAGTGTCTCCACATGATACCTCCCGTCTGGCAGGATGTGGTCTCCGTTACACACTCTCCAAGAGGAGAGCAGTGTTACTCCAGAGTGACGGCTCCGGACGGCCCCTCACTTAGAAGGCGAACGCATCTGTCAGTGATGACTGTCAGTACAGGCTTCACAGTATGTTCACTACTATTCCACTGGAAGGTTACATCTTACTGCACCGTTCACTTGTGACTCGCCAGGCTAGTCAGTGTCACTAAGCTTAAGGTCATTATACTGCTCAGCGCCGAGGCATGTAGAGATAGGTCCCCAGTCTGTCTCTCAACACAACGTCAAGATACCGACTGAAGGGGAACGTCATGGTTATGTCTGTAACATTCTATCCCTGATGGAGGGAACGAGACATTGTGTCTTCATGCCACAAATGCTTTGCCGGTCCACTGCAACCGGGAGATATCTCTCAGGTTCCTCAGCACAAAGGGTGAGTGAATGAACGCCCCATCTTCCTTTTATACCCGTATGTACGGGGCAGAGACTGGCGTGGGCGATCCATGCGCCAAAGCCCATTGGCGTTTTAAATTTATCTCGGAGATGACAGGTTCTCAAGATCAAACACCAGTCTGTCTCCCAACACAACGTCTCGCTCCCTCCATCAGGGAACGAAGGTTACAGACGTAAGAGAGACAATTTCACAGCACCTACTGTATGATTTTTGTATGATGATGAAATGAAAACTGCTGGTTGTCTATATGGGTCCACACTATAGGGTGTTAAAAGTAACACTGAACCAGTGTTGAAGTTCATGAGATAATGAAGTGATTAATAAAGTGTTGATTGAATGATGAAGTCCTGCTGTTAACAAACACAATCACTGAAGAAAATTCAAACAACAATAGTTCATTTTGAGGTCACCTTCATGGATTAACTGTATCTGCTTTTCCATTACCCTTTCAAATAGCGCATTGAAAATACGCCAAATGGAAACGTCGATTTCGCAAAAACAGCACTATGCTCTATAGTTTTTCATTTATTTATTTTAATTAACCAGGATACAAAATCCCATTACATGGTTTAACGGAGACGCACTCGTTCTTCAATTTTATTTTAATCGACATATAGAAAATACTTTGTAAATCTGTAACTGAAACCTGGGTTCGTATTCATGAAACATCTTAGCGAAAAGAGTTGCCACTAGTGACAAAATTCTAAGAAAATTCTTAGAAATGTGGGCGTTTCCCCTTAAAATTACAGAAAAGATCATAGTAAAGAAAAAAGTAATTCAGAAAGCATCTTAACCCTTAAAAGAGGTCTTAAGGTCAAACATTTTAGGAGTAGTTTAAACTTTTAAAGAGTTTCATTAGCAGCGGACGAATGGACGAAACACAAAAACTTGCAATGCATGACAATTTACATAAAACATTTAAGGTTTATCAGAATTTAAAGATTTTTAAAGCGCTATATTAAATTAACTTGAATGACAGTGAGTAAATAAGATACAACACATAAGATTATGCAGGGTTCATGTTTGTGACCGATCCTATTAGAGACACGCACATCTCCAAGACAGCGCAGAAATGCCATAGCGCCAGAAATAGGAGTAATCGTATTAACATATTTGGCAACTGGAGGAATGCAACTATACAGCAAAGATGGTTCTGTCACAACAGTCACAATCTGATCACACAAACAATTACAGCAGTTACAGAAACTTACTGTGTCACTGTTAATTTTCTATCAAATACTGTACGCTGATATTAACAGCATGGAAAAATATATGTATATACACACACCCATATAGATATATATATAAAGTATATATGTGTGCATGTGTATGCTACATCTGAAAAAGTTCAGTAATGCAATTTCAAACTAACCACTGCATACTCCACAGCGGCCTTTTTTCCTTCTTGGCAAACCAACCAATCACAATCATTAAAAGTCTGTGTCATACATAGCAATGGAGTAAGCCCCACCTCGTCACTAAGATAAAAGTTTTTGTCTTTTCCTTGCTCAAAATTTCTCTCAGATTGGTCCTGAATCGCTTTTAAGATAAGATTCCTATGTAGAAGTTTTTAAGCTAAATTGAAAGCTTTCTTAGAGGATTCATGGAAGCTTTAAGAATGCAGACCCTGATGTTCATTCTCTTTCAACAGTTGCAGTGTTGTTGTCTTAAAGGGGTGATTTGACAAGGCTAAAACAAATATTATTGTTTGCTTTAGATGTAATATAATGTGTATACATGATTTAAGGTTGATAAACGCTGTATTTTCCTCATACCGTGCATGTTTGTATTTCCTTTTTGCTCCGCCTCTCTGAAATGCACTGATATTTTACAAAGCTCATGGCTCTGAAAAGTGAGGTGTGCTATGATTGGACAGTTCACTAGTGCGTAGTGATTGGTGGAATACTGCAAGGAAATGTCTAAGTCAAATCGTGTTATGAACTGAGTTGGTTTTGCTGGGCTCTGGTTACACAAGGAGTTTCAGGCAGGTCTGGGTGAGCATTCGCTTCTAGATAAAATACATATTTTGATCCGACACTTACATTTTTTCCATTTTACGTGTCTAACACATGCATGGGCAACTTATAAAACGAACCAAAGACACCGAAAAACACATATTCCCGACGAATCACCCCATTAATGACAATTGTATGTTGTGACAAATTTGCTGTAAGGGATAATTCACCCAAAATGAAAATTCTGTCATCATTTACTCAACCTCAAATTGTCCCAAACCTGCATACATAATTTTTGTTATGTAGAACACAAAAGATTCTATTTTTAAAACGGTTGAAAACTAAACAGTTCTGGGGGACCATTGACTACCCTTGTAGTATTTCTCCGCTATTGTAGTAGTCAATGGTGCCCTAGAACAGTTGGTTACAAACATTCTTCCAAATATCTTTTTGGTGATCAAATATATGTATGCAGGTAAGGAACAATCTAAGAGTGAGGAAATGCTTCCAGAATGCTCATCTTTGGGTGAAAAGTGGCATGAATGAATCTAATTGTTAAATGTGTCTCTGCTGCAGATGAGTAAAGTCAGTGTTGATATGAAGGCGGACACAAATTCAGCTGTAAATGCTCCTGTGCTCACTGGAAACACTTTCAGAGGAGACGTGACCATCATCTGCGGCTCAAACACTGCAGGTACAATAAAACACAAACACAAATGCAACATGATCAATCTCACAGTGTTTTCATCTTTTCTCTCTTTACAGAGCAGCAAAGCTCCACAGAGAAGCTCACACAAGAACAAGGTGAATTAACACTAAACATCAGACTCTAACAGCACTTTACATTCTGTCCTGACTCACAGAAAACATGACTCAGTTAGTTACAGTAAAGTGTCGAATGAATGAACCAGTCGACTTAGAGACTCTTACTTTAAACAATCCAGTTGAGTGTAAAAAGGGATTTTTGAGTTAGAACAGCACTACTATCATGACTTACAACACATCAGTTTGGCTTTCGTCCATACGTCTTCAACTAATGCTTTGTTGGAAGTCACTAGCCTGTTTAAACTCCATCATAAGGTTTGATACTCACAGATGATTGGCTCATTTCACATGATACAGTAAGAGCTTGTTTTCAACTACACAGAAATAAAACACTAGACTGACTCCTGAAATCTTTTTTTAGTTTGAACTCAGTTGTCTTAATATCTGAAGTCTTAAATGATCGTGTTATTTTCTCATCTCATATTGAGATATACATACGTGACACAGCTCAAGACAGCTACACTATACTAAACTAACTTAAAAATATACTGCATAATGTTTGTGACACTTCATTCATTTTCAGCTGTATTACCTTAAAGTCTTAAATTGACAATGCTCAATGTTTTCAGCAGGAGATTTTGCTTAAGTGTATAAGTCAAAAAAATAGATTGTTCCAAACCAAACCTGTATACTCTTCTTTATTCTGCAAAACACATCTACTGTTTATAAAACATCTGAACTATAAACACAAAACTAACTGAGAAAGCAAAATTCTGAAGACTCGAGAGGGGACAAATATATAAACACATCAGATATAAATCATATGTATAGATATATATGCCTCATATTTTCTCACTTTTCATTTCACTTAAATACGTTTATATTACCTATTTATTTAATCCTCCCAATGTCATGAAGTGTTGAACTGTTTCATGTGAGATTTGTTTAATTTGATCTGTAATCCTCCATTAGATGAATTTAAATGTGTGAATAATGCTGAACATGCTAATGAGAATAACATTTGTGTTGAATCATTTCTCTTTTCTTCTCATCAGTTATAATAACAGAGACTTCAGCACTGAAAGAGTTTTTGAGAAGTCATAAGATCTACATGAAGGAGAATTCAAAACGTATTTTTGAGGGTATGAAGGAAAAAGAAGCCGATCTGAATGAGATTTACACAGATGTGTTCATCACAGAGGGAGATATGAAAGAAGTCAACAGTGAACGTGAGATTCTGAAGATTGATGATGCCTTCAAAAACACAACCAAGACATCACAGGACAAACACATCAAATGCAATGAGATATTTCAGTCACTGAGAGACAAGAAGAAGATTATTCTGACCAAAGGCGTCGCTGGAATTGGTAAAACAGTCTCTGTGCAGAAGTTGATTCTGGATTGGGCCGAGGGAACAGCCAATCAGGACGTAGACGCCATGTTTCTGTTTCCATTCAGAGAGATGAACCGGATTAAAGACAAACACATCAGATTTCATGAGTTTCTGCTGGAATTTTATCCTGAAATAAAGAAACTGGAGAAAACAACTGTGATAAAGTTAACAGAGAAATATAATGTGGTGTTTATCTTTGATGGACTCGATGAGAGCCGCTTGAATTTGGATTTTGAATGCAGAAAACTGAGTGTTGAGGAAAGATCATCTGTAGATGAAATGATTATAAATCTGATCAGAGGAGATATGTAGCTTCAGCGCTAGTTCTGCCAGGAAGACTCAATCTTGAATCACTCATTGCCAATCAACACCCAACCAATCACCTTCCGACATGAAACATAAAAGATCGCCACTTACCCCTTCCTATGTCCGCAGTCGGAGCTACGTGATTCCAACGTGATTCGCACGCTCGTTCAGCAGTTACGCAGGATGTTACACACATGAATTTATGCGTACACGGCTATTGCTAATTCATGCTAAGCTACTCTGACGCGATTCTTCCAGCTCATACAGCAACTTGCTTTCCAAGACGTTTGGGATTCAGTTAATTCTGGTTGTTTAACACACTCGTCGCTCAAACCTCTACTGTGCACGGCAGGCGTTTCATCAACAACCGGTCTAAGCTCTCAAAGGCATCTCTGGAATTATATACAAGCTTCAGCGCTACGTAGTGTTTACTTGAAACAACTATGCAGCGTTTGTACCTTAAGCTATCACAAATTTCCTTTGATTCGAAGCATGCATAAGACGCAATCATCATGTACGAGTTTGTTACGCATTTTAACGCGTGTGCTGGTATGTTTGCTTAAATACATCTTAGATGCGACGGCATCACAAATGTTCTGGCGTGTATAGCGCATGTTTACATCGGAACAGCTGAGCAGCAAGGAGACGTAAATCCTCACACGTGTTTTACCAACTAATACAGGAAACAGGTAAGGTATTCTTGCTTCTGTTGCTTACCCTTTCTGGCGGCCGTTCAGCTAATGGCCAGCATGGTGATCGTGACAGTCGATCAGTCCGCAACTTCTCTTCTAATGGCATTTTGTCTTGGCCTCGTCATCATGGCACGTTGAATAATGCTTCAATGCATTAAACTGTGGTGTTCAAATATGACAGCGGATTAATAGCATGATACGGGAAAACTATGTTTACTTCAGCGGCCACAGGCCTACTTTCGCCATCAAAACTCCTTCACAAATTATAGCTGGTTCAAAAACTCTCCCGTACGAATCATCTGCTGGACTTCTACAGCTGAGCATATTACTTCCACTTTAAAACACTTGCACCGGGTCCGGTGAAATCTCGAATTAAATTTAAAGCCTCCTGTCTACAAAGCATTAAACAGCCACGGCTCCTCCCTACTAGAACTCCATCAATCCCAACTTCCACTCGCACTCTCAGATCATCTTCTGCATCTAATCTTATTCTTCCTCGAACATGCACAGCTATGGATTCTCGAGCTCCAGTCACACAGCTCCCCACTTTTGGAACTCAATACCGCAGGATGCGAAGTAGAAACATTTAAGGTTGTAAATCTCGTTTAAACATATTTAGGCTGGTTTTTCTGTGATTTCATTTGCCTGCTTATTCCATGTTTATATCTAGCTCGTATTATTGTTGTATTTGATGACCGTTGTGACTATTTGTGTACGGTCTCAAGTGTCAGTAAGGCGCCTGTAAATAAAAATGTAGTAGTAGTATTTTCACGGTTCAAGTAGAGCGGTCAGTGATCAGATTCCGTGGTTGCCTTTTTCCAAAAAATCCACGCATGAGCAGCATGCATTTTCACGGTTAAACGAATATATTTACATTTTGTCGTAGGAGCAAAGATTGGTTTCAGCAGTTGCGCATTTGCGTTCGCTGCTCCATCTGTTCTAGTCTCGTCACGATATTTGGTAATTCAGTTTTTTCTTTTTTTTCTCAGTCGTTGCGATGACAGAAATAAGTTTAAAGGGGCGACGTGACATAGCAGAACGAACTTATCGTTGTTCGACGTAATACAATCTGTATACATGATTCGATGTCAAGGTGCTGGAATTCCACATGCCATATCGCCTAGGTAACCAAAACACCTAGGCCAAAAAGAAAATATAACTCTGCAGTTGCGGTAGCTAGACTCATGCCATATAGGAAGTTACCTGGCTCTAGACACAGGCTATATGAACTCCATGCAGCCGGAATGAGTTCAATCACTATAGGAACCTAAGTGAACGAGTGGCGTGCCTTAATCGGCGTCATACACAAAGGAACAGAAAGACAAGCAAACTCTTCACAACAAGCTGCTTTGTCTAGTGCTCTTGTAAAAACCGTATCGCACTCATGAGACCACGCAACACAACGAGAGGGATTCAACCTAATACGCTACGGGGCTGTCTGGTGCAAATGATATTAACACACCTCTCGTTTTAGGTCAGTCAACAACAAGATCCTTGTCTCTGTCCAAAGCGGATAGAGGATGCCTTCAAGATCAATCATGATTCTCTTCCTGATGGCAGGAGTTGGTACTCGCTAAAAATGGGAAGTCCGGAATCTGTACCGACATGCTTCTCATTATAGCCTGCCACATAAAGCCTGTATGGTCTCACATTGTTTTATTCCATCGTTTATCATGGCTTATTCGCAGTCAAGAGTCAATCGTCTTTCATTGGAAAGAAGTTCCAAACCAGGCCATGATCCAGTAACGATTAAGACTTTCAAGAGCAGAGTACGAACCTTAAACATTAAGGGCATTCCATGCATGACGTCGTATACCAACAGCATTAATTCAAGAATCATGATGAACTTAAGTATATTTAACCCCATCTATACACTCGTAACCTAAAGCTAAGTACTCATGACAGGATTTCAGCGTGACATTCTTGTCGTTATTCCTTGATGGAATTAATTCACACATTCGGTTAAATACCCTCTGAGTTTTGGGAAAATGAAAGCATAAGTTAAACCCTGAAGGATCAGCAACTCAAGTCACAATATACATTTTCAAGGATATACCGCTGGCGTTGTATATTTGCCACATATACACTGCAAAACACTCTTCTACTTAAGTATCACGGTAATATGAAGCTTCACCACGATCTGAAAATACTTTGGGATCGGAGCAACTACGAAGCTGCAGAGTGAGGATTTCAACAAAGCTGGTGCGCAGATGTTTGTCATCTGCATTTAAACCCTACATAAGACCCGACTCCAAAATCATCATGGAAGTCCAACAAGCTCTTTCAAGTCAAGATCAAGGATCGGAGCAGCCACAACCGGGCTGAACGCGGAATTCTAATGGAAAACCTCATAACAGCTCAACAAGCCTCATCCGGTCAAGATCCAGGCGTCAGCTCGATGTGCGCCCCTCCTGTATACCGACACTCCTTCAGGATCAGAGCAAGTACTACCGCAGTCGAACGCGGAAGTCCAATGGGAACCATTAAATGGACAGGTAGATGGTCATCCTCTGCTTATGAGTCTTAATAAGACCGGACTCCTCTACCATCACGGCAGCTCAACGAGCCTATCCGTCTAATATCCAGGTAAATCTTGCAAATACTGGTGGTGGTGTGTCACGGCCTACCAAGGCCTGTTCAGTATCGTGGGCTACCAAGGCCTGTTCAGTGTTGTGGCCCATTAGGGCTGCGTTTCTATGTTGTGGCCCATCGTGGCCTTGTGAGTGTTGTGGCCTAGCAGGCCTTCCGTCACTGGGGCCTCTAGTCGGCCTTGTCAGTGGTTGTGGCCCGTCGGGGCCTTGTCAAAAAGAATGGGCTGGATGTACCTCATAATGTCGTGGCCTTCCGGGGTCTTGTCAGTGTTGTGGCCCAGCGGGCCTCGTCTCAGTGTTGTGCCCTATTAGGGCTGCGTTTCTATGTTGTGGCCCATCGTGGCCTTGTCAGTGTTGTGGCCTAGCAGGCCTTCTGTCACTGGGGCCTCTAGTCGGCCTTGTCAGTGGTTGTGGCCCGTCGGGGCCTTGTCAAAAAGAAGGGGCTGGATGTACCTCATAATGTCGTGGCCTTTCGGGGTCTTGTCAGTGTTGTGGCCCAGCGGGCCTCGTCTCAGTGTTGTGCCCTATTAGGGCTGCGTTTCTATGTTGTGGCCCATCGTGGCCTTGTGAGTGTTGTGGCCTAGCAGGCCTTCCGTCACTGGGGCCTCTAGTCGGCCTTGTCAGTGGTTGTGGCCCGTCGGGGCCTTGTCAAAAAGAAGGGGCTGGATGTACCTCATAATGTCGTGGCCTTCCGGGGTCTTGTCAGTGTTGTGGCCCAGCGGGCCTCGTCTCAGTGTTGTGCCCTATTAGGGCTGCGTTTCTATGTTGTGGCCCATCGTGGCCTTGTCAGTGTTGTGGCCTAGCAGGCCTTCTGTCACTGGGGCCTCTAGTCGGCCTTGTCAGTGGTTGTGGCCCGTCGGGGCCTTGTCAAAAAGAAGGGGCTGGATGTACCTCATAATGTCGTGGCCTTTCGGGGTCTTGTCAGTGTTGTGGCCCAGCGGGCCTCGTCTCAGTGTTGTGCCCTATTAGGGCTGCGTTCCTATGTTGTGGCCCATCGCGGCCTTGTCAGTGTTGTGGCCTAGCAGGCCTTCTGTCACTGGGGCCTCTAGTCGGCCTTGTCAGTGGTTGTGGCCCGTCGGGGCCTTGTCAAAAAGAAGGGGCTGGATGGACCTCATAATGTCGTGACCTTTCGGGGTCTTGTCAGTGTTGTGGCCCAGCGGGCCTCGTCTCAGTGTTGTGCCCTATTAGGGCTGCGTTTTTATGTTGTGGCCCATCGTGGCCTTGTCAGTGGTTGCTGCCCATCGGGGCCTTGTCTCAAGTGTCGTGCCTTCCGGGCTATGTATCAGAGTTGTGGCCCATCAAAGCCTCGTCAGTGTTGAGGCCTATCGGGACCTCTGTCACTGGGGCCCCTCGTCAGCCTCGTCAGTGCTTTGGCCCATCGAGGCCTCGTGTATATGTTGTGGCCTATCGGGCCCGTCTCAGTGTTACTCACGACCAGCGACCGGTAAATTGTTTTATCACTAACATTTGCAATTAATATCGTTCTGCAGGTTCTGCTAGAGACTCCAACCAGCAGGTGAGTAGAAATCATTTCTTTTGGGGGGGTAGGCCCCGCTCCAGAGGTAAGCCCACGATCATTCTCTGGGGTTGGCTACGCCCCCGCCTTACCATCTCAAGGCGGGAAGTGGAGGACTTCTTGGCCCTCTGGATGCGAGCCACGGACAGGGCCTACTTCAAAGAACTGTTACCATCTTATTATATCCATATATATTCTGTCTATCAGCTGTCAAATAAATGTTGTATACTCAACTTTGGCCTCCGAGTCTTTCTGGTAGAACTGCTTCCATCATCTCTCATCTGGATCACATCAAGACCAGCAGCAGCCAATCAGATTCCTTCTAAGTTTGTAGGTTTGTTCACTGAGGTGAGAGGATTCACAGACCAGCAGAAAGAGGAATACTTCAGAAAGAGAATCAAAGATAAGAGTCAAGCTGATGAAATGATCACACACATCAAGAGATCTCGTAGTCTCTACATCATGTGTCACATCCCCGTCTTCTGTTGGATCACAGCTTCAGTACTTCATGACATTCTCATCCAGAACAATGAAGAAAACATTGACACAACGCTCACTGAGATGTACATTCACTTTCTGCTGATTCAGATGAACATGAAGAACCAGAAGTATGATAAAAGGATCTTACGAGACCGTAGAAAGCACTTAGAATCCAATAAAACCACCGTTCTGAAGTTTGCCAAGCTGGCGTTTGAGCAGCTGAAGAAAGAGAACATCATCTTCTATGAGGAAGATCTTAAAGAATGTGATATTGATGTGAGTGAAGATTCAGATTACACAGGAATGATCGCTGAGATCTTTAAGAAAGAATCTTATCTTCTCAAGACAAAAGTCTTCAGCTTTATTCATCTGAGCGTTCAAGAGTTTCTGGCCGCTCTGCACGTCTTCATTTGCTACATGACCAACAACAGAAGGACCTTGAGTTTTTCATCACACCTGCACAAGACACAGAGATTTCTCTTCATGACATTCTGAAGAAGGCCATTGATAAAGCTAGTGAGAGTGAGAGAGGACATCTGGATCTGTTTTTACGCTTTCTGATGGGCCTATCACTGTCAAAAATTCAAAATGTCAATGGTTTTGTAAGCCAACTGATTCACACTTGCGTTGCCGTTGTGATGTTCCAGAAGTCGGGGTCTATTCCCAGTTGAGATCTAGACCTTCTCCCCTGTAAGACTTCTTCTTGTCTCCGTAATCATAGAAGAGTGCTTCATTTAACTGGATCTTTCTGATTACCAGAAACAAGATAATGTCCTTCCCATCCTCCTGAACTGTAAGTGGGACGTATATTGGCATGCTTCGCAGAGTGGCAAATGCGGTGACAGAATGGCTGCCTGGAGTCTATGCACATCGGTTCGCCCTTCCTGTTTGTATAGAAGAACAAGGCTCCAGATTCGCCCTTGCCAGTTTGGATTTTCTGGCCGTCACGTGCCGTGACTACAAGTCCGTGATAGTCACATATGACCTCTCCGATCTGGAAGGAACGTTTTGTGACAACATCCTTATCAGTCGGTTTC
Source organism: Triplophysa dalaica (assembly GCF_015846415.1). Lineage (NCBI taxonomy): Eukaryota > Metazoa > Chordata > Actinopteri > Cypriniformes > Nemacheilidae > Triplophysa > Triplophysa dalaica. Next base: position 14,578,239 of record NC_079551.1, read on the forward strand.
AGGCCTTTCCACTTCTGTGAGGTGGTGAGTTTCCAGATGTCTCTGCAGTCCATAACAGCACGGACGGGTCCCGGCGCCTTCCAGTCACTGACGATGCGGGCGTAGGCAGAGGTGTTGCTGCAGAAAAAATGAAGAGAAATGTTGTTACTTGTAGTGTACTGAACAATCTTCAGTATTGTACACAGCGGTTTAAGACTTTATACAAAATCATAACAAAATAATTACAGATGACAGATTTCACTCACAGTCTCATCTGTGCTTTAATCTAGCGCTCATAGCGCACATTTCTGTCAGGCAATGTCTCTGGATATGTGAGGAGCAGCTTGTTGTACACTTTCTGCACGTCGATCTTCTCCTCGATGGCATGTGTGCTCTCAGCCTCACTGCCGGAAGAAAGGGGGATGGAGCTTTTCCAGCCTGTTCTTCTGGTTCTGATCTATTAAAAGCAATAGACATATATATTAGAATAATGACAACAAAATGCATTTTTATTCAGTTGTGTCAGTTTAAGGGTACGTGTATTTTCTAGCTTACATGTTTATAGGTCCAGACAAAATTTTCATTGTACACTTGCATTACCAGGGAGAAATGAATAATAAGTTTTGTTATCATCATGAATATTTAAGTATTGCTCTCTACTGTTGTTGGAATAGATGAGCGGCAGTTTGTTTGATATATAAACTTTATAAGAGCCTGACACCTTTTAATGGTTCCTCTAAACAATTAGTGGATAGTTCACAGTCTTCTCACAGAGGAAATCATAACTGCACTACTACAGCAGGAGAAAGACACTGACAACCACTTAGTAAGCATTAATGCAATTTCTCTTACAAACACAGCATTTTTACTCTCAACAACCATATGTTAAAAAACATAACCTGCCCATGTATTTTATATTCACATTATAAATGTGTGTTCGGTCTTTTAATTTTGTACTCTAGTTATTTTATTAATTAAGTAATAAAAGAAAATTACTAATATCCAGCAAATATCCATAAATTGATAGTTGATCCAGTTATAATATCCAGTTGTCCTTCAGGTGATCTCATAACTCTTTCTTCTTAAAAAGCACGTGTGGATTTATGATCACTCCAGAGCACTGCATATCTATGACGGTTTTCAAGTGTAACTTAAGTTACGATGCTTTTAAAAAAACTGTACGTATTTGTACGATTGATTTTACGATCTGCTCAGCCTCTTGGGGAAATTGCAGCCCAGTTCAACAGCTTTTAAAATTAAGTAGACTACTACCTGAACCAAGTTGAAAAACATTTTACTCTAAAGAACATACTACAACATTTTTATAATGATTTGCTGTATCTATCCGGTTGGGTCCGGATATATAGCTCAATAGCCTGTTTAAAGCTCCGTCCTGTAATGTTTTTGGAACTTACAGTTGTCTTCAAAATTATTCAACCCCCAATGCTGTAAATGGTTTTAGGGAATTTAGTGTACATTTGTAATTGTATTCAGAATGAAATCCTACAAGGACTTCTTAAAGAACCATATGCAACTAAAATGACATCAATTAGTTTTGTAATACAGTAGTAAATGTTTCTTTTGTGAATTCTTCATTGACATAATTATTCAACCCCTTAAAGACTACCACTCTGAAGAACAGAGGTTCAATGAAGTGTTTTCAATCAGGTATTGAAAACACCTGTGGATATCAGGGAGCAGCAATAAAGCCTAATAAGCACCAATTAGGCAGCTTTAAAATGATTGTGATACTCAGCTCCTTCTAGACATTTACTGGTGTGCTTACAAACATGGTGAGGTCAAGAGAATGGTCCAGGAAGACAAGAGAACAGGTGATTACTCTTCACAGGAAGGGCAATGGCTATAAGAAGATTGCAAAGATGTTAAACATACCAAGAGACACCATAGGAAGCATCATTCGCAAATTCAAGGCAAAGGGCACTGTTGAAACGCTACCTGGTCGTGGCAGAAAGAAGATGCTGACTTCGACTGCTGTGCACTACCTGAAGCGTAGAGTGGAGAAAAGTCCCCGTGTGACTGCTGAGGATCTGAGAAAAGATTTGTCAGATGTGGGTACTGAAGTTTCTGGTCAGACAATACGGCGCACCCTGCGTAATGAAGGCCTCCATGCCAGAACTCCCAGGCGCACCCCCTTGCTGTCCCCAAAGAATAAGAAGAGTCGACTGCAGTATGGCAAAAGTCATGTGGACAAACCACAGAAGTTTTGGGATAGTGTTCTGTGGACTGATGAAACAAAATTAGAACTGTTTGGGCCCATGGATCAACGCTATGTTGGAGGAGGAAGAACAAGGCCTATGAAGAAAAGAACACCTTGCCTACTGCGAAGCATGGCGGGGGGGTCAATCATGCTTTGGGGCTGTTTTGCTTCTGCAGGTACTGGGAAGCTTCAGCGTGTGCAAGGTACCATGAATTCTCTTCAGTACCAGGACATATTGGATGACAATGTGATGCAGTCCGTCACAAACCTGAGGCTTGGAAGACGTTGGACCTGTAAGGCAGCTGGAAATGTTCTAAGAACTAAGGTTGTTTTCGATGCTAGGATACAAGACAATCAAACCCCATTTGTTGCTAGATTCTGCAGAATGATATCCTGCCCTCCCCTCAGGGGTTGTTGATGCCCAGGAATTGAACCCCCTCTTCTTATCACACCTCTCCCCTTCATCTCTTTAGGCCTGATAACTAGGCTGTGTATATCATTTATTGTCATAGTATGAAGTTTTGATGATTCATGTTTGGTATTGTTTTAAAGGTCATGGTGCGATTGGTAAAAAGGTCTAGTTCTTTCAAATCTAACAGAGGGTATATCATAACTGTTTAACTCTAATCCATCACCTGCACTCCTCAAAGAGGTGTGACTTTCTCAGGGAAGCCTGTTTATATGTAGATTGAGATCTCATTTGATGTTCTCTTCAGTGACGAGAAAACAAACAAATCAAGTTTCTCTCTGACCATTGGCTTTGTCACATCTGGGTATATAAGGTGAATTGGCAAAAGACTCGAGGAAGGCTTCTGTAACCAGAACTTCCCACATTGCAGCTGTGTGTCTTGATTTGGAAGCATCTGTAAACAGAACTTCCCACACTGCAAATGTGTGTCTCAATTTTACCAGGTATGATAAACTTTGTGGTTTTATTTTGTTCTTATACTAAGTTAATAATCTTTGCTTAGTACATTAGGAATTTCTTTGTATATGCATTCTATGATTTTAATTAATGTTGTGCCTGCCTGGTATAATAAATTGTTATTGTTGATATTATCTCAATTCTTCAAAGTCTGTTATTACAAGTAGATTGAAAGGAACCTGTTCTGTTACCGCAAAATCGATGTGTCAGGATAGGTAGGGCTAGTTTATACTAGATTTTTTAAAGGAGCATTGCTAAAGCTCACATGATTTCCACCTATCATCTGGCCTAGCAAGTTGCATGATCGTGACTAAAATAACTATTGTTATGTTTCTGAGCAAGCATATGGCGGCCAAACTTAATGATATTAGTTTACCCGGCAACCTCTGACTAGAGATCGGAACTGACCGTTTTGTGTCCGTGAGATCCATGAGCCCGGCCGGCGTGAGACTCTGAGCGACTGCAGGTCCCAATCGAAAGAATAACTCTAATATTATATATTAAAATATGAAGATTTATAGATAAATTAACGCCTATCAACAGATACATTTGAAATGACATACAAGTTATTTTATATTATATTGAAATTGGAGTCAGATCGGTCTTTACCACAGAGTCATTTAAATCGGAACTAAATTGTAACAGTTCTTGAATAACTTCATGTAGAAATCGCCGAGGAGAAGCAGAACACGAGATCCCTTCAACCATACCATTGGATTCCGTTGTTGGGCCTTTGGGTGGTCCTTTACAGACCTTTCAACAGGACAATGATCCCAAGCATACCTCCAAGTCCACTAGAGCATGGTTGCAGATTAAAGGCTGGAACATTTTGAAGTGGCCATCGCAGTCACCAGACTTAAATCCGATTGAGAACCTCTGGTGGGACTTAAAGAAAGCAGTTGTAGTGCGCAAGCCTAAGAATGTGACTGAACTGGAGGCTTTTGCCCATGATGAATTGTGTCAAGCTATGCTTCACATTTAAAAGCTGTTATAACTGTAAAAGGATGTTGTACTAAGTACTAAGATTGAATCTCACTTGGGGGTTGAATAAAACTGATAATGATGTGAGCTCAGAAAAGACATTTGTGGTTATTTCATTATAAATGTTATGTTATATTTGTCTGACCTACACGTGCCTCTTTGATTTAATTGTAAGCAGGATGACTGAATGATCATAATCAATGTCAAACCGACCAAAACTCAATTTCAGTGGGGGTTGAATAATTTTGAACACAACTGTATGTTCAATAAAATAACTTATTTTAAATAAAGTTGAAACTATTCATGACAATTTGTGTAATATTACTGACATTTTAAGGGAGATCAGAATGAGTCTCTATAACTAATGGTCTTGATGAATTAATCCCAATATCCTTTTCATTTTATGTTCTATCCTGTTTGATGTCGCAAGGACAGTTACCTAACATTGAAAACACCACTCAATGCAAAACATACATTAGAAAGATGTAATATGCAGAAATGATGATATCCAGTCTGTTTATTCAACGCTATTCAGGAATTTTCAGTGTTGCTATTTTAGCCTTTTCAAATAATCATTTTGAAACAGAAAATACAATATTGAGCATAACAAATACATATCACACTAAACACACCTACATTATAGGCACAAATCACAAAACCATTGTCGGTCTTTTGATGGGACCACTTTTTTGAGACAATCTCTGTGGTTCCACCTCTGGCTCAATTTACATTGAATCTGGAACAAAAGACACGTTGTTAAATTTGTTTAATGTTTAAATCACTTTCATTTTTCATCAGTGAAATCATGAATTACACAAACGCAGTGCTTTTGTGGTTGAGGTCTGTCTTTTTGTCCACAGATGGAACAATATTCATCCCTTGACACTGCGATTATTAAAATGAAAAAGATAAGGTTATCATCTTAATACATAAATGGTCTGTCCAAAAAAAGGACATCAAAAAGTTGAAAAACCTGCTAGTAGTCAATTTTTTGCCACATTTCTCCTGCAGTACGACATCTAGTCCTTGCTGGGATCTATATGAATGTTTTCTGGAATTTTCGGGAAGTCTTCTACAACCTGCTTGGCCATCTACTCAAAAAACAAGAAATCTCAGTAAATGGATGTGGAAAAGTAAGTATATGACTATTTTCAGTACCTGCATCACAAACACACCACAGCTGCAACCATCTTCCTGAAAAGTATGTTTTATTGAGGCAGGCTGCCATTTGGTGTCTACCGAGTCTTCTCTTCCATGCTGAGCTCTCCTTATTTTGAAGTACTCCCTTTTTTTGGAGAAAAACAATGTGTGAAATACATCCCAAATACACCAAAAACACAGTATCTTGACAGTGCAGAAAAGTGACAGTTGATTCAAAGGCTAATACCCAAATTTTTCACACGCCTGTGTGGCTCGCTTCCGGTTCGTCATTTCCATATTGAGGGTCAACCAGAAATATTTATTTTTGATACAGGATTGAGATACTTAAATAAGACAATACAAAATTCATTGGCAGAAACATCACTACTGGAATGTTTTCATGTGTAATAAATGTTTTAAAGGAAACAAGATATTTATCTTGTACGAACCACAAACCTCCAGTGTGTATTGTTCACATTCAAAAACATCAAAATCAATAAGTAATTGGCTTCTTTTACCCGGGTTTTGAGGCCAGCTTTACAAACACTCTGTTTTAATGGAAGTACCGCATTGATGACTTTATAAGTAAACACCCACTGCTTTGATTGGATAACAGTTTGTGTAGTTGGAACCTTCTGTGAATTTGGTTGGAGATGTAGCGTTAGATAACATATTAGCACCATTCACATTTTTCACACGGCATCAGTATTATCTGGATAGTTTGTATAGCCTATAGCGTTACTTGAATTACGTTTAATTATATATGACCGTACCTGTCAGCATTTGAGACCCGTGATCGCGAACCGGACAAAAGATCACGTCGATCGCGGGTCTCAAATGTTACGAGAGTTTCCATGATAAATAAACAAACGGACTCCTGGTAACTTATGGATTTCACCCAGCACCCAAAATAATACCAAAACCTTGAAAAATGATATATGAGGCCGGCAAAGACAACCTCTACAATCAATACAAATGACTAGAGGTCCCTAGCTAATACTTATCTCGTGCAAATAGTGCTCAGGGCACATCAAACGATCTCTAACAAAGAAATAGTGACGCATGATACAAAAATGTTTTACTCACATAAGATTGCTGCAACATTCCTATCAGATCCAATATTGACGGCACATCACTGCTTTTTAATCTTTTTGACTTGTTCATGAAGGAATCCTTGCAGAAATGAAATGAACAAACACTCCATGTTCTTCCCACATGAGCTGGAACGTCTTTAAAAATAAACTTTAACCGCATTCCTAATATCAGAATCAGAAGGAAGGTTATGCAGCAACGGTGTTCTTTCACAAGCAGGGATGGCACAATATTTAGCTATCTTCAATGGCATGTTTGTTTATTGCTTGCTCGCTCTATCTTTTCCAAACCACATGTGTTACTTCAGAATTGTCACGCGTGAACCAGTGGGCGGGGCTAGAGAAGTAGTTGTTGATATTCTTTCTATGTGGAGGTGGTGTTCAAACTATTAATGTGGTTATAGATATGGTGCATTCCAGAACTGCTGTTCGCTGGGCCGTGTGTCAATAACATATATAATCTCAGTAGCGAGGGCCTTTTCAGGTCTAACACTTACATGATGTTCGCATGAATAGCATTCCCTATTGATTACATTAATAACAAAAGCTTGGGTTAATTGTGATTATAATTCACGCCTCCTTTAAATAGTGACTTCATTGAACTTTCATTGGACTTTGGTTCCCCGTTGGCTGCTTTGAAGCGACATGAGACTTTTCCTTTAATTCAAAAATATTTTGTAGAAATAACATATGGGAAAGATTACAAACATACAAAAAAATTACAACATCAGAGGTGAAGTCTTTTCAGTAGACTAAGACATGCATGCATTTAATTTACATTAAAGCAAGTTTAGTGTAGTGTCTTGTGCAGATCAAGTTCAGAATCACACCCAGATCATACCCAAAATCAGGGCACAAACTGATGTAACTGAAGTCAAATTAATCTAAATCGTAATCCCTTGATTGGAGTGTCCATATCAGCAGGTTATTTGTGAAGTACTTACTCCTCCTTTCAACAATCACATCAACATCAACAACACACAAAATTGTATATTAAAAAACAATGTTTATTGTTGCCCTTCCCAATCATACACAAATCTGGGTATTAAGTTTTGAGAAATAAATGAATTTTCAATTTACAGTGTAATCCTTGGTGAGGTCTTCAGGATTTAATAAAATAAGATAAGGGCCATCAGGAGGGTCCGTGTACGTTTTATTCATTTGATATCCTATATTAAATAAATTAATGGAAACTGAAAAATGACTAGTTTTTTCATTTTTCGTTTAGTTCAACAAACGAAAAATTAGATTTCGCCCCGATTTTTCATTTTTCGTTTGTAGTTTAAAAAACGGATTTCGGACTCAATATGGCATTCTTACATGTGGGCGGTGCTGTAACGCCCCTCTCACCCGATTGGACAAATATCTCACCATCCTGTACGGACTTAATTCTACCAGGCAGAATAAAAGTCACCCCTAGTCCTTCATTTTTAAGTTATTGCAAGTATATCTCGACGCGAACCACTGCTTATTGTTAACAGTGCGTGATATTTAAGCAGACATATGTGTTGCAATGTACGACATTTAAGAGATGCAGTATGCTGAATACCAGGGGTCTCCAACCCTGCTCCTGGTGAGCTACTCTCCTTAAGATTTCAGCTCTAACCCCAATCAAACACACCTGGTCTGATTGATAATTACAGAAAGGTGTGTTGAAGCAGGGTTGGAACTGCAATTTGCAGGACGGTAGTTCACCAGGTCCAGGGTTGAAGATCCCTCTGTATACAGTAATTTATGATGATTTATGATGATATAGTATCTTTCCAACAAAAGTCACCCATTACAATAAACACTTAAAAGACACAGACAGTCAAGAATAAGAAATGTGACCTCTTCGAAGTACTACAGAAGGTCTCTGCTGACACGCAGACATAGAAAACATACATGTGTTATAGCATAAGTAAAAACGTTAACAAAGATCCTTTATCACGGGGCATTGCGGGTGTTTGACAGAGTTGCATCAGTCCAGCTACTCACTGCCTGCTGCATGCGTTTTGTCAATTCAGCAATTTATGTTCCTCAATTATAAAAAAAAAATAGCAGAATAACTCTGATCCCCATCATCTGGACACTATTCCCATCACTTGTCTACCCCTTGTTTACTGTCTTATTTAAATTATTCCTTTGGTCTTGATATTTGTCCGCTGTTGAATGTGTTTATGGTGTTGTGCTTTTTCCTGTGTCTCTGTGGATTAAATTATACCAGTTTGGAGTATCTGCTTGTCTTGAGTGTTCGCTGAACAAACCGTGACATCTGTATGTAAGTGTCTCTGTCGACTCCTAGGCTACTGTACAGACTCGACTTTCACCTGAAAATTTAGATGTGCTGGTTTTTCTCCTCAAAAACTAATCTGCTTTATAAATGGGTTTTTCATTCAGTCTGCATGAGTTTATTCAGAAATTATTACAAAATCTAAACGATAAAACTAATATTGTATTGATGGGAGAGTCTACCCGCTACGCAAAGTCTTTTTCAGCACATCCCAAAGATTCTCAATAGGGTCAAAGTTTGGGCTCTGTGGTGGCCAAAGTGAAAATTATGTATATGTTTCCTGAACCACTCTTTCACAATTTGAGCCCGATTGTCATGTTGAAATCTGCCCGTGCCATCGGGAGGAAAGAACCCATTGATGGCATAACTTTGAGTCACTCAGTCAACTGATCTCATTCTCTGTGTCACGGGTGATGCTGGCAGAATGTAACGTCCACACAAAGGATATTCCAAAATGAGTACTTTATTATAAGAACAAAAGGAAAACAGGGAACCAGGAACTCGGGAAACAAACACACGTAGCATTAACAATACTCGACAAAGAACAGAGGGAGACACAGGGCTTAAATACAATGGAAGACGCTCAGGGAAAAACAGAATCAGGTGTGGGACTAATTAACAATGATGAAACACAAGTGGAAACTAATGAACTAATAATGAGATAAACAACGGGAGGTAAAAACCAAACAAAACATACAACAAACGTCACACTCTGGGCACATAACATTGCTGAACCTAGACCTCAAATCCAATTGGAGGCTCTTGCCTATTTGCTTAGTTGAATTCATGCAGTTGTTGACTGTTTTTGAACGGGCAGTGTATATAACTGTGCTTTATAAATGGGTTTCTCATTTGGTCTGCATGAGCTGGTTCAGAAATTGTTACAAAACCAAAATGATAGAACTGTATATTTACATTAACATTTAGTCATTTAGTAGACGCTTTTATCCAAAGAGTATTACAGAGAGGTCAGGGAGCAATAAGCGACATGTCAAACAGGAACAATCATACAATAGGTACTGATACAAATAAGCCAAAGATAATTTGGATAATATCTACATGGATGTCCAATTCACAGCATATCTTCAATACTGTAAGACAACAGAAGCCCTAGTTTGGGCACAACACGGTTAGCATATCTATAAATCTGGGGCCCGTTCTTCGTACGTCGCTTATTACATCCGAGATCAAATGACACATCCGAGATGATATCATCGTGCTAATCATGATCCGGCTAATTGGGTTCTTCGAACACACCTGCTGTTTATGATTAGTATCGCTGGATTGAGTTATCTGAGATAATTGCGCGTTCATGCGCTTGTTTAAAAGGGGATATGTATCGATAGTAGAAACAATGATCAGCAACGCTGCTATTGGCTGCTCATCATGGCAAAAGAGCGCGCTCAGTTTTTCCACGCAACAGAGCAAGAATTATTACTGGAAGGGTTTGCTTACAGTAATAATTTGAAAAAATAATTAAAACGCCAGTGGAGAGGGCTGGCAAAAAGTAGCAGACAAATTAAATGCGTAAGTGTTCCATGTTATGGTTATATCACTTACAATTACAGTATATAGTCTTATTTTAATAATTTCATATATATTTCAATTTTCGTAAATAATTTGTTGCTGCGTTAAATTATGTCTATAATCCAAATTGCTTGTACAGTCATTTCGACAAATAAATATTGAGTTAATTTCTTTGACTTGTGAAGGTGAAAGCTGTATAACTAATGTAATTTTTTTTGCAATTTGATATTGATCATATTTTCTCCTTGTGTAGTGTAATGCCATTGAGTTCTCCTCTTTTGTGTAGTTTTACATAATAAACCAACACTTTTATCTATGCCCAAGAAAGTGGTGTCTGAAATATGTGCAGTAAGTGGACATTTATAACTTTACATCAAAAGGAAAGAAAGTGCAACACTTTGTAAAACCCATTTTTCTTTTGCACAGGACAGTGAAGAAACCCTCTCAGATGACTGTCCTTTGGAGGAATTACTTGTAAGTGCACAAATAACTTTATTTAATTTATAGGTGTGGACACATTATTTCTGACTGCAATATAGGAGGAGGAAACGCCTACAGACAGGCCTACAGCACAAAAATATACAGAGGTCGGCAGTCTACTTTTCCTTTTTCTGTTGCATGAGGCTTGTTGACTTTTTTTTTTTTTTAATGGCACAGGGGGATATCCGTACCCTATATAAACAGAATCTTCAACATAAAATTGAGTATTTTGCTCTTAAAAAAACAAAAATTAAGGGGAGAAATTGAACTTGACACCTTAAAGAAGAAAAAACTGGCACTAGAGATTGAGTTGCTTCAAAAGAAACTTCAGAGTAATTGCTTAAACCCTATTTTTCACAAAGAGCACTATTGCTGCCCTTGGATAACTATATATCTTATTGCAGGCAAAAGATGACCATCACTGGCTTTTCTTGAGAAACAATCATTGAAATAAAACTCCATGAACTAAGCATGTTGTCTTCTATTATTCATTTAATGAAAGTTTATGTGTAAAAAAAAGAATTCATAAAATCGTGTTCCACAATACTGTCCTGTGCAGCTCTGCAACTATTGGTCCAAGTGCACTGGCTGGAGGTCATCATCAGGCTGCACCTCCACCACAGGGGTCCTCTCCAGGTGCAACCCTCAGACCCTTAAGACACTGAAATCTTCCTTTAGTTGGCCAAAGGTCATTTCAATGCGTGGCCTTGTCCTGGCTAGAGCTGCATTGTAACGGGTTTGTGGTCCAGGGAATGGTGTCATGAAGTACTGCCTGCCTGAAGGCATAGCCCCTGTCGCCAAACAGGATCCCATCGTCAGCACCTGGGAAAATGCAGTTTTGATAGGCTCAGAATAAAATTATGTAATACAGTGAGTTTTAAATAATTTTTCCTTACCTCGTTCAAATAATGTGCATAAATGTGACTCTCTGAAAATCTTGGAGTCATGCACAGAACCAGGCCATGTGGCTTCCACATTTGTGATGTGGAACATGGAGTCGCACACCATCTAAAATATTTGAAATCAGTCTGCATACTTTTTGATTACGTTACTTTTATTTATTTATTGCTTATCTGGAATATGAATAATTGTTATAGTAATTTACTTGCACATTTACACTGTGAAATCCCTTTCTGTTCAAAAAATCCCCTTCATTTGGGCCAGGTGGGGCCTTGATGGGGACCTGTGTGCAGTTTATGGCACAAATAACATTAGGGAAGCCTGAGGAACAAATACTGTAAGTCCTAGGCTACTTTTTGGCATGATCATGATTCCATGATCTTCATTAACAATTATAATGTACCTGCAATGGCAAAAAAAAATCTGCTTCACAGCCTGTGGTCTTAAGTGGCATGGAAATACCACAAAGCCCCCTAAAGCCCCTACTGTTTGAGTGACAGATAAACTTTGCGAGTGGCACGACATACAGCATTTTTACCCAGGTATTCTGCATCTCCAATAGTGTAAAGGAAAGTGCCACTCGCAAAGAATCGCAAAGCTATTCAAACTGTGCAGTTGTTAAACCCCGACTGCGACGAGTCGAACATTTAACGTGTGGCTCCAACAAGTTGATAATGTATATTACACCCTCCAGAGAAAAACAATATCTCTCAATCAGTAGATTATCGCGCTGCGCTAAAGGATCCTGTCGATCTCGCAAAAAGCGATTAATTCGAAAAGCTCTTTGAATTATTCTGGTACCTTCAGCAACGCATTCCTGACGTAAAAACGGACAAGACATGTCTGCGAAAGACTTCCCATATCACCTCCGCTTATAAAGCCGTGATCTAATCCTGTTTACATGAAGTAAGCCTGCTCCCGAGCAGGTTCAAGCTTACGGACCTGTTGCTATGACAGCAAGTCCAGGATGAGCTTCGAAGAACCAAACAATCCAAGATCATGCCAAATCGTCAACAATCAAATCCAGCTAACCGAGTTAGCGACGTACGAAGAACGGGCCCCTGGTCTTCTACATATAGTCATTCCACCACCAAACACACACACACAGACACACTGCTCCCTCAAGCTTAATCTCAAACATTTCCAAAACATAGTGATATGTAGATTCTCACAACCAGATAAAGCTATTATTTTAAACTAGAAACAAAGAGTCAATGCCTAAACTAAAAACTAAAACAAAAGACAAATGCTTAAACTATTGTTAATTATACGTACAGTGAGGGAAATAATTATTTGATCCCCTGCTGATTTAAGTTTGCCTGCTTACAAAGAAATGAAGGGTCCATCATTTTTATGGTAGGTTTATTTTAACTGATAGAGACAGAATATCAACAACAAAAAATCAGGAGGAAATGTTATATAAAGGTTATAAATTGATTTTCATTTCAGTCAGTGAAATAAGAATTTGATCCCCAAGCAAAACATAACTTTGTACTTGGTGGAGAAACCCTTGTTGTCAAGCACAGAGGTCAGACATTTCTGATAGTTGGTCACCAGGTTTGATCATGTGTCAGGATATATTTGAGTCCATTCATCTGTCAATCTTTAAGGTTTCTTGGCTGTCGCTCAGTAAATTGTAGTTTTAGCCTCCTTCACAGATTTTCTATAGGACTAGGGTCTAGAGACTGGCTAGGACATTTAATGTGCGTCTCCTTAAGCCATTCTTTGGTTGACCATAGTGGTGTAGAGGTTGAAATGGGAGATACAGATTCTGTTGGCAGGCCTCTCTTATATACATAAGATGATTTAGGAGTACTGTCTTAAAGTGACAGGACTAATCTGTGGGCCATGTAGGCCCATAACCAATTTTTGGGGCCAGAATTCTTGCTTGTTGGTAGGGGATCAAATATTTATTTCACTGACTGAAATGCAAATCAATTTATAACCTTTATTTCGACTGATATTTTGCTTGATTTTCAGGTTCTCTCAGTTAAAATAAACCTAAACATTATAGATCCTGCGTTTATTTGTAAGCAGGCAAACTTACAAAATCAGTGTTGGGATCAAATAATCTATTTCCCTCACTGTACATACATTTACTCAGATCACAATAATTATTGGGCAGAAGAATATTGATTGAATTATTTATTTTTGGAATATAACTGACGGGGCAATTAGGGTTAGTAGTAGTCATTATGGCCTAATGGTTAGAGGGTTGGACTCGTGACCAGAAGGTTGCCGGTTCGATCCTCAGGCCTGGCGGGTAACGATTGCGGTGCCCTTGAGCAAGGCACCTAACTAACTCCTACTTGCTCCCCGGGCGCTGCAGTGACAGCTGCCCACTGCTCCGGGTGTACGTGTGTTCACCACTTGCTGTGTGTGTGCTCACTAATCACTGGATGGGTTAAAAGCAGAGGTCACATTTCGGGTATGGGTCACCATATCTGACGAATCGGTCACTTTCACTTTCATGGCGTGAACTATTTCTCCTTAAACATGAATCGATGAATATTCCCAATCATCATTATAGAATACTGTTTTAAGTTCAGCAATGTTCATAAACTTGCACTATAAAATTGTTGCTGTTGAAAGAAAATTATTTGTGATAAATTGACTCAAATTTCTAAAACATTTCATGTCACATTTCGTTTGGTTACATGTGATGTTGTGAGAATAAAATAAATTTTTGCAGAATTAAATTTTGTGTTTTACAAACTAACATACACATCTGCATGCAGGCTCCCAACTGTGCAGATTCATTGATTGTTCCTTATGTGTGATGTTTGTTTTCAGACATACAGCTACGACATATTCATGGCCGTGCAGATTACATTTATAGATACATTTGTTACTTTATCTGTACGGAGAGTGGATGAAGTAGATTGAAAGAGGCTGACACCCCCTCTTGTGGACAGCATTAAGAATTATGGTCATCATGGAATTTTTGGAGTTTGATCTAAATGATTTGTATCCAAGTTCGTGATATAGAGCCTATTCATCCACTTTTTTATAACAATAAACATTAAGATAAGTGAAAATTGGCCCAACTTGCATCAGGAGTAGACTTTGAGCTTGAGCTAACGCATAAAGAGAGAGAGCATTTAGGCCACGCCCACACCGGGGAAACAATCCAACCGACTTTCTATTGCGGAAAAATGCATCCTTGTCATTTCTGATTTATAGCAAAAAACATAACAATGCCTAAAACTGCTGTGTGACGGGTTCACAGTAAACAAGAGAAAGTCCAGTGAGCACGTCCCTCTTAACATAGCGGGTCAAAGATATGCGAGGCTGTCTGGTGGTTCAAGTAAACATATTTTAAAGTGCAAACACTTGTCAGTATCGCACTCGTACAGACTCTTAATCTGCTGGGTAGAATTAAGTCCGTACAGAATGGTGAGCGATTTGACCAATCGGGTGAAAGGGGCGTGACAGCACCGCCCACATGTACGAATCCCATATTGAGTCCGAAATCCGTTTTTTAAACGAAAAATGAAAAATCGGGGAGAAATCTAATTTTTCGTTTGTTGAACTAAACGAGAAAGGAAAAAACGAGTCATCTTTCAGTTTCCATTAATTTATTTAATATAGGATATCAAATGAATAAAACGTACACGGACCAAGGAGTCTCAAAAAGTTACAATAGTGCTATAAACTTCCATTTTCACCCACATTCACTCGCAACGTATACCAAAGCAAACATCAATCATTTGAACCATGAACGTACTGAAAATGTATTGAAAACATTATGATGTTGAAGAGTAAACAACACAACTACATTCAATAATCGACCAAAGACACAGGGATATATACAGGGAAAGTGGAAATGAATCAATGAATAACTATGGCAACATATGAGATGGGTGAGGTCTGTAGTAAAAGTCCATGGTAACTAAAAAGGGGGCGGAGCTAGACAGAAACAACAGGAGTTACAAGGCAAACTACAACAAATGAAACACAGACAAGACCATAACAACTTGCCTCATGATTAGATACAGTTATCCTCCAATTCTAATGTATTATTAATCATTTACAAGCTGTTTTCAAACTATAGAAAGTGTTTTTTTCATGTTTTTATGTAAGTAGTGCCTGTAAACGGGACTCTAATAAATCTCCCATAAAAGTAATTTACAAACTTCTTGGGACTTGCATGAAGACTACAAACTTATATTAAAGACAAACAATGTGGAAAGAATATTTAACACAAAAAACAAATATAAGTATAGCCTATGCATAAACATGCAGAGAACAAATGTAACAAACAGATATCTAGAGATCAGATTATAAATATGTCAGGTGTGTTATAAGGTCTGTTTTAAGTAAGTGTGTCTCCATCACTTTACTCACCCTTACTGCAGAGCGGCAGGTCAGAACTAAATCACAACGTGCGCCTGCATGTACGCACTGTGCGTACCACAAGGCGCTACACTCTAAAGAAAGGCTGGGTTAAAACAACCCAATTTGGGTTATTTTGGTAGCCCAACGTTGGGTCAAATATGGACAAACCCAGCGTTGGGTTATTTACATCAACTATTACGTTGCTGATTTAAAACAAACCCAAAATGTTTGAAAAAAAATAATAAAATCACAGAATTACTTGAGGCACTAGTAAGAATCAAAAGTTGAAGTTTTATTAAGGATCGAAATGCAAGACAAAAGAAATTCATAATGCTCAATGAACAATAAAATGGCATATAAAACACTCCGTTGCAATTTATGTTTATACATATTAAGAAAAAGAAACATCAATAAATTACATAAATTTAGATTTTAACATATACATAAAGTCGCACAAGAAAATATAAATAGTTCGACAACTTTCCACTTCAAAACTCATAACTATTTACAAAATACAATTAACAAAGTTGCACAAGTAAAATGCTTTAGGGCAATTCCAGCATTAATGGATGTGACAAAAACACTACGAGAATGTATTTGTTACCAATATACTGTACCTTATATTTTTATTTTACTAAACCCTTGTTGATAGAACTGCACTAATATGATAAAATATAAGTCTATGCACAAGTTTTCTATTTAAAAAAAGTAAATAAACAAGTGTTTTGGATGTGAAAAAGGGACATCGTATTCGGAAGGGAACAAACTTTGTAGGATTTCTGTGAACTAAAATGTACAAACCTGAAGCAATAATACCTTAACTTGAAGAATTACAGATAAATTGAACTCGCATAGTCCTGTGAAGATGCGCGAAAATGCGAATTAATAAAATTTAGTGAACCCCATCACATCTAAGCTACATTTATGAACTTTAGTGAGAATTTAACAAAATTTGAGGCAAACCGGCGCCGGTTTGACTCAAACCGGTCAAGCATTCACGGTTCAGGAACGCTTCTCTTAGTGTCCACTCTGGATATTAAGCGGCCAGTCAATTATGTTGCTCCCTCTGTTTTAAACCAAACATTTCAAGGTTTGTGCATATATTAAAGAAAGACGAGTGTGGTAGCCTGTATATAATGAGTTGATTTGCTGCACGTGTGGTTTCTTAGTGTATTAAGTGTAATTCATAATGTATTATAGATCATTTATATGTCTTTAGTTAGTTTTATTAATTGACATTTGTTGCTACATATTGTGGAGTATGTTTATTGGTCATTGTAACAAATCTCAATAAAATGGAAGGAAGGAGGCGGGAACCGGCAAATATTTAAACATTTAAAAAAATTAATATAACAGCCGGCGGCCCCTCACGGACGACCGCTGGCGAACAAAACATGAACATAAATACAAATACAAACATAACGTAAGTTCGGGCCCGGTCCTCTCTCTTCGACGTTCCGGTCGCTCGTTCCTTTTATATGCTCCCATCTCCTACGTGATTCGAGCCCGGTGTGCGCACAGCTGGCGCTAATTCACAATTACTCACCGGACTCGAACCACGGTCTCGCCCCGCCTACTCTACTACATACCCCCATCACCCCTCACAGGCCGGGGGTACCCCCGCGACTGTGCAAGCTCCCTCCCCCTCCTTCGGGGTGCTGGGGTGGGGGGCGATGCAGCGACGAGACGAGACAACGGAGACGGGAGCCCTCGGAGCGACCGGAAAGAGAGAGGGGAGAGAGGAAAAAAAATTAAAGTCCGGTTCCCCGACATGCTGCCATTCGTTCCTCAACCAGCCGGAGTACTCTCCTTCGCGGTGCCTTGCGGTGGCCCTGGGGCTTCGGTGGACGGCTCGACCGTCCGCCCCCTGGCGGCCGGCGGTGGCTCCTCCTTTATCTGGGAGTCGGGGCGGGCTCCCCGTCCCCTGTTCCTCCCCCTTGGGCGGACGGACGCAGGCTCCGGCCTCTGGCAGGCGGTGGCTGCACTCGGCACTTCCGCCTCCTGCTCCTCCCCCTCGGAGGACGGACGCAGGCTCTGGCGGACGGCGGCAACCCCCCCGCTCCCGCTTGGACGACAGCCACCCCACCTTGACCCAGGGGCGCGGCAGCAAAGGTCGCCGTTCCACCGAAGCTTTGACGGTGGCCGCACTGTGCACTTCCGTTTCCCCAGAGCCACCGCTTCGGGCAGCGCGGACGAAAGGCGTCCGCCAGTGGCACCGCGAGGCCACTCGGCGGCGAGGACTCTCCGACAGCATGTCTCTCCTTCCTCCCGGGTTTCGGCACCACTGTAACAAATCTCAATAAAATGGAAGGAAGGAGGCGGGAACCGGCAAACATTTAAACATTTAATAAATTAATATAACAGCCGGCGGCCCCTCACGGACGACCGCCGGCGAACAAAACATGAACATAAATACAAATACAAACATAACGTAAGTTCGGGCCCGGTCCTCTCTCTTCGACGGTCCGGTCGCTCGTTCCTTTTATATGCTCCCATCTCCTACGTGATTCGAGGCCGGTGTGCGCACAGCTTGCGCTAATTCACAGTTACGCACCGGACTCGAACCACGGTCTCGCTCCGCCTACTCTACTACAGTCATTTATAATGTTATTTATAATGCTTGTTAATGTTTGATATGAAACACTTTTATTTATTATAATTAAACTTTTCTTTTAATTATGCAAATCTAAAAATATTGCTGTTACTGGCTGTAAAAGTTAAATTTTTTATTAACAATTATTTTTACAATCAAATATTTTTTTTTTAAAAACAAATGTCAATTGTCTTGATTGACAATGAAGTACAGAAGAAATTAAGAATAACCCAGAATTAAACACATGAATAGTTAAAATGACAACATTTTTTTTTTTTTAATAACCAAGCATGCTGGGTTATCATGTGTATGGTTAGCCGTTCTCACAATCTGTTTTAAGTAACATGTTGCCAGATCTAAAAACAACCAACATAGTCTGATGGGTTACATTTTATAACACAACAAAAACTTAAATATCCGTAACCAAGCATTTTTTACAAATAAAATGCAGAGCTTTATGATTTTAAGACTAAATATCAAGCATAAATAGCGTTTAAAAAGGAGTGCTGCGTGATACAGCCTTCTGAGCAGTGCACAAACAAAACAAAGCTCGCCTGTCAGCAGCAGAATACTTTACTTTAATTTAAAGTCTTAAACCGAAAAATAGTGGGCTTATATTCTTATTTACAGCCGCAAAATGCTAGAACAATGTTACCAGTGTGACAATCATCACTTAATGCGGGAGTGACTATACCTCTTCCTGTACTATACCTGTACCTGTACATACATGGAATGATAATTTAGTGAATTGATTCCTGTATTTAACTCTTTCCCCACCATTTAAAAAAAAACGGTTCCCCGCAAAAGACGAGTTATTCCGGCAGTCAGTTTTCGTACTGTTGTACAGCAGTTACGCTGTTACACACCTTTAGAAAAAGTACAGAATCTCTGAACCTAGAACGTATATATCTTATCTGTTTTAATGATTGTTCTGGGTGGAATCTTTGACAAAAAAACATTATCTATCAAATCTTTTAAGTAACCTACCCATATCTAAGGAATGATAAAAAAAGAACAAATTAAGATAGAAGAATACAGTTTCTTTTGTTTAAAAGCAGATACTTTAAATGAAAAAATTATTTGTCCATATATTCTTTACAGAAAATGTACTGTTAGCCATTAAAGTTTGGTGAACAAAAAAAAAACGCTGGCGTAGAATGGCAACTTTTTTAAAAAGGCTGGCTGGGAAAGAGTTAAATGCGATGGTCACTTCAGAAACTGCAGTGTGTGGATGGTGTAACAGGGTGAAAGACACCAGGGCCCGTATCCCTAAAGATTCTGAGAATCCTCTCAGAGAGCTCCTAACTTAACCTAAAAATTCCTTGCCAGGAGTTTTAGCTTAGAAGTGATTCCAGAACATTTTCAGTGAACTCTGAGCAAGCAATGGATGGAAAATCCCATTTTAGTGAGGAGGTGTGGTTGACCCCGTTGCTAGGTATGAGTCATCATTTCAAAAGCCGGGATTGGTTGATCCTACAAGTTTGATGAAAATGAACTTTTGGTGATAATGAGCAAAAGGATGTACCCTCAAATTAATAAACATAATTATACACTCTAATCTTATGCAGACTGTAATTGTAAATAATATTTCACTTTCAAGAAAATATCTGGAAAATGAATAGTAAGCAGTAGGGGTTATAGCCTAACATTAGAATCTAAAATATGTGAAAACTTAAGCTCATTACACCCTGTTCAAATAATGATTTGTGTCTTATTTGCTCAGATTAATATCCTAGCTGGCATATTTTGTACTTTCACTCCCATATGGACCCCATTGAAAACAAGATGGCCTATCTCAAGGGGCTGTCCGTAATGAAGTAGAAATTACAACGTTACAACTCAGTGTGGTCTTAACGAGGGTAACATGGCTCAGCTTTTATCAATGTCTGTGATTGCTGGCTGGTCTATTTATGAAGGCTTGTTAACAAATATCCTACAAACACAGAAAATGGAGAAAAAAAGGAATCGCAAGCCAAACTGGACTGAGGAGCAAGGTTTGTTGCTGGCCCAGTTGCTGAAGTAATTGCATCTCTAAGGAGGTCCACGACAAACATGATTCCTGCACGATCCAATCTGTAGCGTCTCAATAATTCTCTGTCATCCAGTGTTTGCAGGACATCTCTCCTGCCTCCTCTGTTGGCCATGTTGTGCAGCTGCTTAGGGGAACTCCTAAGCCACTAAAAGTCCTCTTCCCTGCTCTTAGCAGATCTCGCCTTAGGAGCCCTTTTAAGCGCTAGGAATCTTGAGGAATAGCTTTTATATTAACTGGGATTTTCGTGTCACTTTTAGGGGAAATTCTAAAAAAACGTCATGACTCTGAGAATTTTCTTAGAATTTGGCCGCTAGGAGCCACTTTTTGCTCAAAAATTATTTAGGGATACGGGCCCTGATGTCTGAAGTCATAGATTACATATTTGACCCAGTCTGTGAAAGCCATGGAATTCAGAAATAAAGTTTTAATTTCAAAGTTTGATTTTTATTTGATGTCTAACATGACCTTATTTAGTAAACATGAACAATATCAGGATTATATTATATATGATTATATATGATTATTTAATGACTAGAAGGGGAATATAAGTGTTGAGTCAGTGTATTTAAGTGTTGAGTCAGTGTATTTAAGTTCTGAAGTACAAGAGCTTTTGATTGTGTACAGCTGCTGCTCATCATCATCAGATCTTGTGTGTTCTCATTGGTGAAGGAAGAACTGATGACATCACACATCAATTTACTCATTAAACTGGACATTGGAGAGCAGCTGTGTCTCATACAAACACTATTAGATTGAAGCTTTATAAGGACACCTCATAGCACATGTCTGGTTCTTCTGAGAGCACATTATTCAACCAGGATGTAAAAGTTGTTCCTCTGTAACAGAACACTCACAACTTAAGAAAATAAACTGTGTAAATATTTTGAAGTTTTCCCAAAATGAGTATCTCACATAAGTAAGAGAGCCGTGGCAAGAAGATCTTGAAATAAATATACCTGATAGTCAATGGAATTCTGTCTTTCAACTATTATCAGAAGTGCTGGATTAACCACTAAAACAGACCCAGTCATGAATATTTTCAGTGTCAGGTGTGAAAATGCAGAACTCAACAGATCAATACAATGTGCTTGGAGCTGTAACCAGTACTCTGTGGTTCATGCATTGCCATGTTGGGAAACTTTTCTACAATTTTGGTCACCTGATTTACTTCCAAGCATGACAGAAGCTCCATCTGATGCAAAGCAAAGAGCTCCCTCATAATATCTTCAGAGAAGCCATGATGTGAAATGGTTATTCATTAGAACTTGATAAATTTCACCTGCTTTGGTAGCAGAAAGCTCAACTAGATCTAAGAACAATGTTAGTGGCTCTTCTCTCATCCCTAGGCTTGCTCTAATATAAATGATCAAAACAGATTTTTTACTGTCAGTTGTAGCTTCATCAACCATAACAGATCATTTTGTTCAACTTTGAAGGACATTTCCAACTACTCTCTTTCACATTTCATTTGCTATGTGTTGGCTGATTGCTACACAGGAATGATCTGACAATAGCGGACCGGTTTAATGCGCAAGAAGTCCAAAACTGTACAGTTAATAAACTGTACTCCACTGGAACTGTCATAATTAGGCAATAAATAAAGGAGTAAAGGAATTACTTCTGAAGTCCATTAGTCAACTAATGCAAAGAATTATCGACAATGTGTGTCATTTAATCTATTATTCGGATGTTACGTTTTTATCAATTTTATCTTTCTATCCTTCATAAAGAACAAACTTGTCTGGACATAAAAGGACCTGGCGGCAAGTTAAATAAAAGAACATTTTGAAGGCTGGTAAGTGTCTTAATTGTAGATAACAGTGAACACATGAGGTGAATAGATTAGGTGTCTGCTGACATGTTGAATGTCTGTATGACTGTAGTAGCTAAAAAAAGCCCATAGAACTGGCACAGGGGGCGTCCCACCCGTACATTTACGTTTTGTAATCTCAACTACTGCCATAAAACACATATTTGTAAAAACCTCTGATGGCAATTTGGTCCATGTACATTTATTCATTTGATATCCTATTTGAAATAAATTAATGGAAAATGAAAGATTTTTCGTTTGCCGTTTAATAAACGGATTTTGGACTCAATTTGGAATTCAGACTTGTGGGCGGCGCTGTAACGCCTCTTTCCTCCGATTGGTCAAATCGTACCATTCTGAACGGCCTTAACTCTGCCCGGCAGAAAAATTCACGTCAAGTCGTTCGTTTTTTGTTTATTGTCGCAACGCGAACCACTGCTTATTGTCAACTATGTGTGATATTTAAGCAGAAATTCGTGTTGTACTGTACGACATTCAAGAGATTGCAAGCCATGCAGTGTGCTGTATGCTATTACTGTCATGGTGCACAAAGGGACTCAGATGCAGGTAAGGTACAACACAGTTTATAAGACAGACTTAACTGAGAGAACAAAAGAAAGGCAGTGTACTCCTAGCCAAATACTCAGGTACACTGCTGTCAGAGAAAACCAAAAAAATCCACAAATCCGGGAAATGAAAACGGGAACCAAAAAAGAACCATAAGCAGAGAAAAATAATCCAAACCAGGTTTACGGGTTGCCACGTTCCTACGAATAATAGGAAAAGGTTTAACAATAAGTGCAGCGAGAGCAACACAGTAACAAATCATTAAATCGCCACAATGAGAGCTGGCACAGCCAAGCTCAAATAGGGAAAGCAGCGATCAGGAACAGGTGGTGGTAATTATTGAAAACAAGGTTCCAGACGATCGAAATCTTTAAGACAGAAAATACAGCAGAGAAAATAAAACGCCAACCAAAATACAAAAACAACAGGCAAAGCCTGACAATTATTTTGACATCTGACACCCCTTTCACAGACGTTGATCACAGAAAATTGCTGTAAATTTCCTGGAAAGTGCTGCTGTCAGTGGGATTGATCTAGAAAGCTATTTGTTGTAGTAGTAGTAGAAGTATTAATGAAGTTCCCTGCATCAGAAAGCGCCCTGTTTGAATAACCAATAACTTTTTCTGAGGCTAAAACCAGTTATAAATGTTTAAACTACTTTAAAATGAATTAATACAAAGCACTTCAATAATCTTGATCGCTTCTACCTTTAAAACACAGGTTTGTCCCATTACGGGACTTCACTCCCCATAATCCTTTGCACCCGTCTCACCTGATCCCCCTCATCTGGACACTATTCCCATCACCTGTCTACCCCTTGTTGTCTGTCTTATTTAAATTCTTCCTTTGATTTTGTTATCGGTGTTGAATGTGTTTGGAGTATCTGCTTGTCTTGAGTGTTCGCTGCACAAACCGTGCCATCTGTATGTTTGTGTCTCTGTTAACACATAGGCTACTGTACAGACTCGACTTTCACCTGAAAATTTAGATGTGCTTGTTTTTCTCAACAAAAACTAATCTGCTTTATTAATGGGTTTTTCATTTTGTTTATTCAGAAATTGTAACACAATCAAAACAATTAAACTAATATTGTATTGATGATGGGAGAGTCTACCCGCTACGCAAAGTCTTCTTCAGCACATCCCAAAGATTCTCAATAGGGTCAAGGTGTGGGCTCTGTGGTGGCCAATAAGTGAAAATGATCTATATGCTTCCTGAACCACTCTTTAACAATTTGAGCCCGATGAATCCTGGCATTGTCATGTTGAAATATGCCCG
This sequence comes from Triplophysa dalaica, assembly GCF_015846415.1. Taxonomy (NCBI): domain Eukaryota; kingdom Metazoa; phylum Chordata; class Actinopteri; order Cypriniformes; family Nemacheilidae; genus Triplophysa; species Triplophysa dalaica. The sequence continues at coordinate 14,602,370 of NC_079551.1, forward strand.
TGCCATCAGGGAGGAAAGAACCCATTGATGGCATAACTTGATCATTCAGTCAAGTGACCTCATTATCTGGGCACATAACATTGCTGAACCTAGAACTCCAATCCAATGGGAGGCTACCTATTTGCTTAGTTGAATCCATGCAGTTGCTGACCTTTTTAGAACGGGCAGTGTATATAACTCTGCTTTATAAATGGGTTTCTCATTCAGTCTGCGTGAGCTTGTTCAGAAATTTTTTCAAAACCAAAATGTTAAAACTATATATTTACATTAACATTTAGTCATTTAGCAGACGCTTTTATCCAAAGCGACTAACAGAGAGTTCAGGGAGCAATAAGCGATATATGTCAAACAGGAACAATCATACAATAGGTACTGATACAAATAAACCAAATATAATTCGGATAATATCTAAAGTACACATGGATGTCCAGCTCTTATGGATGTCAAGCTCTTATTTTACACTGGTAACAAAGAGTCAATGCCTGTACTGAGAACTAAAACAAAAGACAAATGCTAAAACTATTGTTAATCATACTGTAGGATCTTGCCAGATCAAAGGTGACCATTTGGGGCATCGTAAAATACCCTGACCTTCGCAGTAGAACTCTAACCGGCACCAGTAAGTCTGATCCAGCTGCCCTCTTCTAAAGCATCCATCATTTGAGCAGGATATATCCCAACAAACACTTGTGGACCTCAAAGAAATTCCAACGTGAAGAATGGGGGTCGTTGTCATTAACATGGACACCAGATGTGTTAACAGGAATGAGGGCAAATGGTCAGCCAAGTCTTGAAAGTCTCCCTTTTTTTAATCACAAAAGAATGGTCTAAATTAATATACCTCGATATCTCCACATTGTATGTTTGTCCCCATGTTATTCAGCCTCGCCTATAACCTCAAAAGCATGTGTGTTTAGTTGTATTCTGTTTATATTTACATTCTTGTACAAACTAAAGGTCATTGTATTTATAATCCTTTCAAGTTTCATATCTAAATGTTTCCCTCATCATTTCTTAAAAGATGGTGTATAGCACAGTAATGTGTTTTATACTATACTTATTTGATCTTATTTCAAGATTATTAGAGCTTCAAAATTCCAGGCGACCATAAATGCCAATGAGTTTATAAGCCAGACAAAGAAGCATGTTTTCGAGCCCAAAATCAGGTCATCGCTTTGGACTTAATCCCCAGACTTAAAACATCTGTGGACGGAGGAAACTTTGCCCGTTGGTATTTGCTATCTCGTGTTCGCACACCTGTCGAGACAGCTTGGAGACAGCTTCTTCCGGCAGTTTGCTTCGGCTAAGTTTGTTCTACCTTCATCAGACAATCCGGTCCCAAGAAAGAATCCAACAGATTCACCCGCTTGCTTTAAATCCATCAGGACTTTGAAACTTTGTTCACGTGCAACAGAACTTGTCCTAGCACACCCAAGAAGCCAATGCAAGTATATGATCTATTGCTTAATAGCTGCGATTTAAGATTTTACCCCTTTAAATAAGGAGATTGTTCTTGATGGTTTATGCAGATGTGAATAGCTGATGTAATACTGCCACTCTTTCCTTTGTCTATTTCTTCCATTTCTTAACTGCTTTTACATTTCATGTTTGTTAATGTTAGTGTTTGTTATTATGATAGTTGGTTGGTTTGTTTCCCTTTAAATGTAGTCAATGACCTTCTTATTGCTTCAGATTAAGGTAACATCTCACTCTCAGTCCTGCTTGACCTTAGTGCTGCTTTGATACTGTAGAGCAGGTGTTCTCAACTGCAGTCCTCAGGCCCCACCTGACAAGTATTTTAGATGTCTCCCTATTGAACACATGAACAAGTTAATGAGATAATGAAGTGATGATTGATCAATAATGATGAACAGGTGATGTTAATCGCTGAAGTAAGTTCAAAAACCATAATAATGTTTCCTTTAGTGGGGCTCTTACCCTTGATTTATTTTTTATATCAGCTGTTATAGTAAGTTTCTGAACAGCCATACAAAAGACAAAATTGAAATATTTTACGTAGAAAAGCTTATTCATGCATTTGTGACCTCTAGACTTGACTATTGTAATGCTCTACTTAGTAGTTGTCCTGTATCATCGATAAACAAACTACAGTTAGTTCAGAATGCTGCTGCCAGAGTTCTTACTATGTCAAGAAAATACGATCACATAACCCCAGTTTTATCATCGCTTCACTGGCTACCCATTAAGTATCTTATTGATTTTAAAATTATTTTAATTACTTACGAAGCCCTGAACGGTTTAGCCCCTACTTACTTAACTGAGCTTTTATCAAATTACTACCTATCACGCTCTCTAAGATCTCAAAACTCAGGACTTTTGGTAACACCTAGAATAACAAAATCCACCAAAGGGGGTCGAGCTTTCTCATACGTAGCACCTAAACTCTGGAATAGCCTTCCTGATACTATTCGAGGGTCAGACACACTCTCCCAATTTAAATCTAGATTAAAGACACATCTTTTCAGCCAATCTTTCACAATGCAGGGTTAATGAACAGCAGCTACGCTAATTATTCTCTCTCTGCCTCCACCTCGGGATGCCCATCCCGAGGTAGGGAGAAATTCCACCAGGTCCAGATGATAGACATATCCCCATCCCCAACTAAAGATTACGCCACCTACAACTGCAGACTGACTGACCATCCCAGCTCCATCTAAGGCAATTCCACCACCACCCAAGAGAAATACGACCATCAGACCATCCCAGATTAGTCCACTACATCCCCAACCAAGAGCAAAGATGGACTATTTGTCACATTAATGCTGAAGTTACAATACTTGGTATTAATGCTAAACTTACATCACATGTCAGCAGTTTGAAGTTATAGCTGCATTCAGTGGCCCTGATTGGAGGTTCCTGGGTGGGTGTTTGTGGGGAGTGAGGGGGCTCGTTGGTTGTGGTTGGGGGGATTCATTTGCTGGGACTGTGTGGGTCTGGTTTTGTGGTCGATGTCGGACAACAGAGGAATAAAGTTACAACATGCCATTACTATTTTCCCTGGTTGTTCCTCTGTTTTCTGGTGTCGATCATGGGGTGGGACCGGGTTGAACCTACATGGTTTTCGGCGAGTGGGACTTTCTGGGATGCAGATGGTGGGCTCTCCCTCTTCCTCGGTGATATTTGTTCCGTGGTTTTTGGTCGGGGTCACTGAGTGCAGCTATGACACATCACAGGGGATCTGGCCCTCCCGGCTGAGCCTGGTTTCTCCTGAGTTTTTTTTTTGTCCTTTTATCAATCATTGGAGTTTGGGTTCCTCACCACAGCCGGGCAGTGTTGGCTTCCTCACCGGGATACTTTTTTTATTTATTAGAATGATCTTACTTCTTCTATAAACACCATACACTGTGCTGTGTTTTACCTTTGTATTTTTCCTGTTTGCTCCTGTAAAGCTACTTTGGCACAATGCACATTGTTAAAAGCGCTATATATATAAACTTAAATTGAATTGCACTTTGTTCTTTTAAAGAATGTAGATTTATTATAATATAATTATTACACAATCAGTGACTTAAAATGTTCATAAAACGGTGATAATATCAGCTATCGCAATCATTTCTGATGCAATTTATGAAAAAAAACACATCACGACAGGCCTAACTATGACATGGTAAGACTTTACAACAAGGTTCTACTTTTTCTAATTTGCTTAATGCATTAGCTAATATGAACAACACTTGTACAACATTTATTAATCTTAGTCTTTGTTAATTTCAAATTACACCATGATCTGGCTTACTTTGTCTTCATTTACATCTGCAAGATATCTACATAACATAGTTTCCTCATCTGCAATACAGCTCATAGATGTCTGCTTTCAGACATCATATAGACATCTATAAGATGTCTGTAAGATATGTATGATTTAGAATAAATGTAAAGCTGCTCTTTATAAGATGTTTAGCAGATGTTTTTACACAGTAGATTTCCAGATCTTTAGCAAGGCAAGGCAAGGATTGGAGTGATATGCTCAGATTTTTTGGTTCTGGTCAGAATCCTGGCAGCAGCGTTCTGTATGAGCTGCAGCTGTCTGATGGTCTTCTGGGGAAGACCTGTAAGGAGTCCATTACAGTAATCCACCCTGCTGGTGATGGAAGCATGGACTAGTCTCTCTAAATCTTTGCTTGAGACAAAACATCTGATTCTGGCTATGTTTCTGAGATGGTAGTACGCTGATTTGCTTATTGCTTTGACATGACTGCTGAAACTAAGGTCAGACTCCAAAATGACTCCAAGATTTTTTACCTTACTTTGTGTCTTTAGACCTCTTAAGTCAAGGTATGTGTTTACCTTGTTAGTTTCTTCCTTGTTACAAAAAACAATGACATCAGTTTTGTTTTTATTTAACTGAAGGAAGTTTTGACACATCCAGCTGTTCATTTCATCAATGCATTGGCAAAAAGAGTCAATGGGCCTGTCATTGGGGAGAGGGATAGGTAGATCTGAGTGTCGTCTGCATAGCTGTGGTAGGCAATTTGGGAGGCAAAAAGACAACCTTTTCAATGATCTTGCCCATAAAAGGAAGATTTGATATTGGTCTGTAGTTAGACAGTAAGGTTTTGTCTAGATTGCCCTTTTTTAGTAGAGGTTTGACAACTGCATTTTTTAGGGACTCTGGGAAAGTTCCTGAGAGCAGTGATGTATACTGCTTCCAAACAGTTAAACACTACAGCACTACTACTATCATCTAACCAAGTTTCATTTAGAAACATGAAGTTCAGTTTGTTACTGGTGATGAGGTCATTTACCAAAAATGATTTGTTTTTTAGTGAACGGATGTTTAAAAGTGCTAATTGAATAGTAACTGTTTTTAGTTTTTTCCCCCTGTCATTCTCAGAGTGACTTCTAAAAGGTATTAGATTAGATAGCTTTGCCATACGACTGCAAAGGGCCTTAGTTTTTCATTCAATTATCAGGACAGATATAGGGAAAACTAAAGGAACACTGGGTTCCCACTTGTTCTGTAAATATTTGAGATCGTTGCTGTTATCATAGCAGGGACCCAATTCATATCAGTTACCATTGATCTTTGTAGTCTACTCACATTTAAATCATCTGACATGGGTTACCACGAGCATGTCCTAACATAAAAGCCTCTTAAACATCATTGCTGCACTATAAAGTTGTCCCAAGAACTAAAAATAAGAACTAAAGTGGTCGCCGGGCTTTTTCAGTAGCTGCGCCAAGACGGTAAAACTGCTTTCCGATTGATATCAGGACTGCTTACACTGGAGCCAATTTTAGTTTTGAAATAGCTTTTAATTAATGATTAAAATAGACCAACTGTTGCATTTATCTTATTGCTCTGTAGTATTTATGCTTGAATAAGTGTGTGATGTCATTCGTATGTTATTTTCTTGTATTTTGTCAAACAGACAGTTCTTAATATATACAGCACATTGGTCAACCAATGGTATTGGACAACCAGTGCAATGTCAAGAGAACCGGGCTGATGTGATGGTACTCTTTTGTTCTTGTTAGAACTCTACCTGCTGCATTTTGGACCAAATGTCCTCTGTAGTAAAAACCATTGAAGTTGATATTTCTGGACCAGCTGTTGTACTTGCCGTCTTTTCGCAGTCACTATGGCTGCCTCAGTTTTGTATTTACTCATGTTATCTTTGTTTAATCTTAAACTTTGATAGATAATCTGAATTATAAAGTTTGATGAAAATTAAAAAAAAAAGAAAAAATCTGATACTTTTCAGAGCACTTTATATATTGTACAGTTACAGCCAAAAACCCGGTCTCTGTAGTAAAACCAGAGTTACACCAAAACACTATTGTTACACTACACTAAAGACATATAAAGAACTAAAGAACTATAATGATCAAACCCTCAAGTTTAAAACTATTCAAACTCTTTAGGACTGGCTTTGTCAAGCCAACATAAAGTTTGATGAGGGGTCAAAACGACCGGCCTGTACGGGAAAGGTGTGCTATGACTTTTATAAGCGATCTTCGATAGGGGGGCAAAAAAACTCCAAAAACGTCCCATTGACTTAAAATGGCGTCAAACTTTATCGGGTCATAGTTCCGAGTGAGAATTTCGTGGTAACATGAGGGTTACCACATTTGAGGAGCCTATCAGCCACTGTAAGAATATACTCCACATTGGGATGTAAGTGGTACCCCTGGGGTGTAAGAGCCCACAAAAGTTCCCCATTGACTTAACATGGGGCAGGAAACATGCCCATATAAGGCGTCACAACTGTCATAACTTTCCCGTGTTACAAATATCTTCGCAGTACAACCACTTAGAGCCAAGGGGGTGGGCTCATTTGACTCAGACAACCAATCAGTCTTTCAAGATCTTCATGACGCTATGAAGCTACGCCCATAGCAACAATTTTCAGCAACCCGTCCCATAGACACCCATTATAAAAGACCAAGGTGAATATCTCTGCAGCACAATGTCGTAGAGACAAAGGGATTCGCTGAATTGAATAAGTCAATCAATCAGTATCCCAGGTACTTCATTACATTACAAACCCACGCCCATAGCAACCAAACAGGTTTGCCTAGCAACCATTTAGCAATAGCTTTATCTAAGCATCAGAACATTCTAGAGACATGGCGATTGGATAAACTCTTTCTCGCTTTTATGTGTCATTAGCCTAGTGTGTGCCCAGTTCCACGGTTTGCCACGAAGCACCACTCTCATTTTCTTCAGAAAATGTACATTTATAGTTCTTCTTATAATTTATCCTAATGAAAAATAATAAAGTCTGCAGAAAAGGGGTTGGATATTGGATAAGAGAGAGCAAATTACATCAGAGAAGGGAAGTCGAAAGTCAGAGCGCGGTGAAAATGGCGTTAACTTGTGGAGTGTGTGTTTGTTTAAATTTTGGATTGCCATGATGGAATAAGTTTCTACTCAAGTGAACCTTGTGGATATTATTTCATAAATCATTGGATATGTATTCAGAGCAAAGGGGGTTTAAAGACAAACCAATGGCACTCCTCTGCAAACGGTGGCACGACACAAAAGGTTTGAAAAAAATTTCCCCTTCGTTTTGGAGTTGACAAATGTCCACATAAAGGTCTGAAAAGTCCAAAGATAGGAAGTTTGAAGAAAATTACCCAGTTGCATGCTCTAGGTCTTCCCAGAAGGTATCCATGGAGACAAAACTTTTGAAATAAGTAAATTGACACGTAAAGGACTCAACTGCCATAGTGGATTACAAATTCTGTTAATCCAGAACGAACTTTCCATTACATTTTCAATGTTAGATTGTTGCTTTGGTGTTTGGTGAAAAGCTATGGAATTGTATCTTATGTTTTAAGGAAAGCCTTTCCTTTGGGTTCCATCGTCAGAGCAACAAGCAGACCGAGCGAGCCAACCAGGATCTTGAACGAATGTTAAGATGTTTGGTGTCATAGAATCCTTCCTCCTGGAGCCAGCAGCGCTCTTTGGTTGAGAACTCACATAACTTCTTACGAGTGTCATCCACGGGCCTTGCCCTTCCCTTATATCGTTGAACTTACTCTCGAAAGGATTCTACTGCAGCTTCCTGGGACACAACACGAGGAGGACCGTCTAGATTCCTTATTCTTGCATTCTTGTTTATTTGCCGTGTTGGCTTTATTCAATAAACATTTATTATTTCTCACTCACCACTGAATCCTCTTTACGCCATCATAACTGTAATACCTGTGAACTTACTTGGTAACTAGATGTGTACTTAGTATATAACCACAGTGTAAGAACACATTGGTAACATAGTATCTACAGCTGTACTATTTGTGTAAGTACAAGGGTTACTCTAAGTGCACACGTGTAACAGAAATTGTGAAACTACATTTTGTAATGACAATATATTCCCAGAAGTCTGTTCAATTCCTTAGTCTTCAATGCTGCAGTTACCAGTTTGGAATACAATGACAATTAATGGATATCATGATGATTCCTACATGCATGCCATTTATGTAAAACATGATTAATGTTACATCAATACTAAGGTTTCACACTGTAACACCAGGGTACTGACATGGTAACTCCTCGGGAACGGTCCACTCAATAAAAAGTGTAAAATAGTCACAACTGTGTAACATTCAAAACCTTAACCTCTGTTTGACATTGTAACACATGTGTACTTACATGGTAACTCCTCGGGAACGGTCAAATCAATATAAAGTGTAATTGTTAGGGCTATAGTTGTATGCAGTCTGTCATGGTACATGATAATTTCATAGGAACTTTTCACTTAAATTGTGAAATATTACATGGTAATCCAAAGGAACTCTCCACTTTAGAGTAATTTAACAATTGAATGAAATGCCCAAGTATTCTGAGTTAAGTGTAAAGGACTACAAAAAAGTAGTAAGAACCAATGTTTATTAACATATTTGACACTCAAGAATGTAAGTAAAACTTCAGCACAAGGTCCTTTGGACATCCTCCAAAAAAAATCAAACAAGAATTGAAATGAATTATGAATCATCAAATTTAAACATAATGAAATGTTGAACTTCTCATCTGTGTATCTTTCTTTCTTAACTTATATGTTATTGGCAGCAGTTTATGCTCTTTTTTGACATTTCCAATGGTAGACCTGAAGTCTGATGTCAGTGACTGCATGCGCCGTTTTGCAAAGTCAAGGAGTTTCTCCTCCTTGGCTCTGAACTTTGGGATGGTTCAGTAAAACTCTGGATCAACAAGCTGGACACGCAATACAAACAGTTTCATCTAAACATAAAAACAGTTAATTGTAAAGTTTCATTAATGTGCAGCAACTGAAAAGCAGGAGTTTGGTTTTGAATGAGAAAAGATCAATTTTGTGCTTCGGTCAACGACTTTGTCAATATTGATTGGCAATGATGATCAGGCATAACATTAATGCTTGTTTTTGGTGCTGTAAAAGCTGTAATTTTTTATGACAAAAAACGGAAAAACGAATGCACTCTGTAAATTGCCGAGAACGGGAATTGCGTGATAAATAAGGGAAACTCTCACGAATGCAACATTATGAGCAACTATTAACAACTAATCGACCAACCTTAAGAAACGTCTGAAAGGTATGTGCATCACGAAAAAGCGGGGAAAAACTATTTATAAAAATGAAAAATGAATTAAAAACAAAGCTGCTAGGATATCTTTTCAGTAGTCTTTATTAACAGTTAAACTCTTCTGCTTTTACAGTGCTGACAGCAGTAAACCCTAATCCTAAGAACAATGTTTTCAAATATTAGATTTAAATGAACTTGTGACTACATAGGAATATCTTTCACAATTTGATATTTTCACACACTACAAGCCTGCATACAAACCTGAGGAGCACATGCTTATCCTATTCCTATTCTCACATTGGAACAGTGTCACTAACAAGTAAACATTGTCAATACAAACAGGTGTATTCACATTCAAGGAACGAGGCATGGGGCTTAAGTGCAATCAATCGCTCTGAGCTTAATGCTAAAACTGCCTACTACTGTTTACTTAGATATTTTGAGTAGACTTGATTTTGAAATTGCAAAGTACACAAACAAAAACATTTTAGAATGTAAACTTAAAATGCCTTAATGGCTTACATATATGCCAGTTTTGTTCTTCTGCACACGGGATACCTCAGAATAAACAGGCACTATAAGCAGTAAACACTTTCAGTAGACAGTAGTCAGAACCTTATTTGCCCCAGGGCCAAGGACTATGTGACACACCTGTGTGAAACTCAGAGCGCTGTGTACACACCAACATTTTTACTTTTTGACCGGAGTTCTGTAATCTTGGCATTCATCGTTGCACTTAAACATGAACAAAAATACAATGCAAAAATTATTACAGTAGGCTGGAATCAGGAAACACACAAAAGCAGAGACTATTGGTCAAACACCCATTAAAAAGAAGAAAACATACTGTAATGGCATCCAATTTATTTTTGTCTAATGGTTGACAAGCCTCTCCTCCGCCTCGTTTGTTCCCCCGAAGATTGCTCACCAGCAGTATTTCCACTGGAAAGACAGCGGTGAGCAGATGCCTCACAAAGACTGTTGCCGAATTGGCATTGATGGCATAGGCCCACGCCAGTTTCTCAACCATGACTCCGGTCCCAGGATTGATCTCAACCTGGACACAAGGTGAGCATTAAAGTTTAAAATACGAGTATGTCTGACTTCTTCAGCCCAACAGACTTTAGACATATAAGCACATTAGATCTGCCATATGCATTACTTAACACTGTAATTACTTGTTTAATGAAATGTATGGGGTTGATTGTTTTTATGTGTTTTGTGGGATGCTTTGGCAATATTGTTGTTACATTCATGCCAATAAAGCAAATTTGAATTGAATTGAATTAAAAGCAAGTCTGGCAAGCAGTAGATCTATTTTATATGCTGTATATGTTTATTCTTTAAAAAACAATTACCTTAGAAGACTGGGAGGCAGCCAGGGATGGAGACACAGATGTGGAACTGGACAGAGTAGATCTGGGGAGGGACAGCGAAGTGGCACATGGAGAACTGGACCCGGACTGCGGAGACCCTGGAAGGGCCGGTAATGCTTTGGTGGGCTCCACCCTGGATCTCTTAGGAGGTGCAGCCGTATCTATTATATTCCTCAAGCTCAGTAGGAGTCCTGGCACATCTAGACACAGTACATCAAAAACAAATAATTTATTATTATCACTCTTTTAGGACAATACAACCAATTCAGCCTAGTGTCATTTAGAGAAAGGTTTATTACTTGTCTGATGGTTCAATATTTGATATGAATCAATGATAGCTTGAAGAACAATCTCCTTCAACTTTGCGTTCTCTTCTTTCAGGTCCTTGATCTCCTGCTTTAATTCAACCACAGTCTGAGTCGGACTGTTGTGATTATCTGAAGAAGGCTGTGATTGACCGTATAGCTTAAGAAACTCTTCTGCAGCGTCTGTCCTCCTGGGAGCCTTTGACCTCTGGGTCTCAAGAGATAGGAAAAAAACAAAATAAAAATAAAAAGACAGCCAGTGCTGGTGTTGAGCAGCCATTATGTACAAGAGAATCAATATCAAGAATCCTTACAGATTTAGCTAGATAGTAATGCCTATTACACAATAGTGCCAACTCCTACACATTCTATGTACATTGTACCACTGGGAAATATGGTCATTGCATAGGAGATAAAAGTAAATTAACGTCACCTTTGCTTTCTGAGACTGAGTTTCAATATCAGTTGAGCAATCTGAATCGTCCCCATATTTTTGGGGGACCACTGAGGCCCTCTTTGTCAGCTCTGTAGGTTCTTCTTATTCAGCAGTGTGTTCAGTTTACGGATTGTCTCAAAATGAGTAGCTGGAACACAAAAGCAAATAGACCAGAGTTATACTCAAACAGCTGATTACACCAGATCACCCTTTTGTTACACTAAGACTGAAAATGTACTTGAAGTTAGAGATGTGTGCTCCAAAATAAGTGCAAGCACTGCATGCATGCTCTGTATACGTGCATACCCTATGTATACTCTACGCAAATATTCAGGGGGTTATGCATAAGGTATACATGACACCTGACAGAAACAACTATTCAAAAAGCTTTATTCAACCTGGTTTCAACTGTCAAAGTGTTATTATCTCATCTCATTTTTAACATAGTTACATTTTTAGTTCATTTTTTGACATAGTTGTCAGATGACATACTGATTGTGGCACTTACAGCGTCAAAATCACATAGTACTTGAGTTTGTGTGAATAAGAGTAAGTTAGTAACTCTTAACTTACCACTAACAAAAATGACAGTGCCTCTGTAGTGAGGCCAGCCTCCTCATTGTTGTTTCCTCCCATGGCGCCATTCAATTACGTCTGAGTAGGTGGCAAAGGGATTTATTAACAGACAGTAACGTTAGAGAAATACTGAAAGCACATTAACGTTAACTTACTTACTGAACATGAATATTTTGGCCAAAGGCTGTGCAACCGAATGTAGTAAACATATAAATAATCATTCTATTTACTGGTTTAAAAACCTTAGAATCAAAAACAAAGCTTCGGTAATATTGTCATGAAAATAAAATGGTGGAGACCAAATATTTATGAAGACATTGAAAAAATGTTAACTCTGCCATGTTATCTTCGCCTTCTGCCAATGAGTTACTGGATCTGTTATAATCTAAGACTCATCCAACGTTACACTTGTGTTATTATCATATAAATATAATTAAAAATAAGGATAATTAACGTACTAATCTTGCTAATATGCACCATTTTGGGTAATATAAGCTGAAAGTGACTGTGAGCTAACTTAATTTAGCTAACTACAACTGTAACATATGTTAAACCAGTTAACGTTCGCCATTAAAAAAATCACTTGTTACTTAAATGTATTTCAAATTTAGGCTCAAACATTGAAGCTTAAATCGTAATGTTAACTCTAGATTCACCAAACTATGTCGTCTGTTGGTCGTCGTGATTCAAAAGATGCCTTCTTTTTCAACCTTCTACTTTTTTCCCTCCATGTGCCTCTACTACGGTGTTCTGCAGTGTACTTGCTCTCGCTCTCTCTCTCGCTATCGAACTATCTTGCGGCCCTGCGCATGCGGATTACCCACAACCTCCCAATGCTCTGTTCATTATTAGAGGAATGGGAACCTTAGCTAGCTGAAGTTTCCGGTAACTTTCTAGCAGTAAAATGTCACATCGTGTTGACAAGGACATTAGCTAGCTTCACCAGCAACCCTAATAGACATTAATACAGGTAACTATGTCGAAAAGAAAGCACAACGTTACTGCTAACACGAAAGAAAAGGTTTGGTTGAGAGAAAATGTTCCTATACGTACTTTGACAAGATGGAAGAAAAGGTTTGTACTAAATTACACCTGTTTCCTAATCCATCTCGTAACTTCTGATAAAGTAGAACTCCGGTCAATTTTAACATTGAGCCCATTTGTTTGTAAATTTGGAGTGCTGTTACAGAACAACGACACAAATCGGTGTTTCCTACACCATATTATCCTCTTTTTAAAATGTGCACCCTGTTGACTTCAATTGGCACGTTTAAACCTGTATTAATAATGTTAATTAATAACATTAATAATGTTGATGTTAATTCTGCCAGTGAAAATACCTGAAAAACTTCTTGTTTTCAGTCGAGGTCCACAGTACTCTATTGTCGAGTTCACCCGCGCGGTAAGAGAACGGGCCTGAACTCGACAATCGACCACTGTGGACTTCGACCGAAAACAGGAAGTTTTTAAGGTAATTGCGCTGGCAGAATTGACATCAACTTTATTAATATCTTTCACATCTACTGCAGTCAGATTCACTGTGTTCACTCTAAATAAACTCACTCACATGGCTGGGCACTTGTAATGACACATCAGGATGTTAAAGCAGGCTAAGCGCAGGTTTAAACGTGCCCCATTGAAGTCAACAGGGTGCAAATTTTTTAAAGAGGATAACATGGTGTAGGAAACACCGATTTCTGTTGTTGTTCTGTAACAGCACTCCAAATTTACAAACAAATGAGCTCAATGTTAAAATTGACCGCAGTTCTCCTTTAACCAGAAGTTACGAGCTGGATTAGGAAACAGGTGTAATTTAGTACAAAGCTTTTCTTCCATCTTGTCAAAGTACATATAGGAACATTTTCTCTCTACCAAACCTTTTCTTTCATGTTAGCAGTAAAGTTGTGCTTTCTTTTCAACATACAGTTGAAAGAAAAAGTATGTGAACCCTTTGGGCTTACTTGGATTTCTTCATAAATTGGTCATAAAATGTGTTCTGATCTTCATCTAAGTCACAACAATAGAGAAACACAGTCTGCTTAAACTAATACCGCACAAACATTATACGTTTTCATGTTTTTATTGAACACAACATGTAAACATTCATAGTGAAGGGTGGAAAAAGTATGTGAAACCCTAGGCTAATGACTTCTCCAAGAGCTAATTGGAGCCAGGAGTCAGCCAACCTGGGGTCCAGTCAATGTGATGAGATTGGATGTGTTGATTAAAGCTGGCCTGTCCAATAAAAAACACACACCAGTTTTGAGTTTGCTGTTCTGAAGAAGCGCTGTCTGATGTGAACCATGCCTCGCACAAAAGAGCTCTCAGAAGACCTACGTTCAAGAATTGTTGACTTACATAAAGCTGGAAAGGGCTACAAAAGTATATCTAAAAGCCTTGATATCCATGTGTCCCCGGTAAGACAGATTGTCTACAAATGGAGAAAGTTCAGCACTGTTGCTACACTCCCTAGGCGTGGTCGTCCTGTAAAGATGACTGCAAGAGCACAGCGCAGAATGCTCAATGAGGTGAAGAAGAATCCTAGAGTGTCAGCTAAACACTTACAGAAATCTCTGGCACATGCTAACATTTTTGTTGACAAATCTACAATAAGGAAAACATTAAACAAGAATGGACTTCATGGGAGGACACCACGGAGGAAGCCACTGCTGTCCAAAAAAAACATTGCAGCATGTTTGAAGTTTGCAAAAGAGCACCTGGATGTTCCACAGCACTACTGGCAAAACATTCTGTGGACAGATGAAACCAAAATTGATTTGTTTGGAAAGAACACACAACGCTATGTGTGGAGAACAAAAGGCACAGCACACCAACATCAAAACCTCATCCCAACTGTGAAATATGGTGGAGGGGGCATCATGGTTTGGGGCTGCTTTGCTGCCTCAGGCCCTGGACGGATTACTGTCATCGATGGAAAAATGGATTCCAAACTTTATCAAGACATTTTGCAGGAAAACTTAAGACCATCTGTCCGCCAACTGAAGCTTAACAGAGGATGGACGATGCAACAGGACAACGACCCAAAGCATAGAAGTAAATCAACAACAGAGTGGCTTCAACAGAAGAAAATACGCCTTCTGGAGTGGCCCAGTCAGAGTCCTGACCTCAACCCGATTGAGATGCTGTGGCATGACCTCAAGACAGCGATTCACACCAGACATCCCAAGAATATTGCTGAACTGAAACACTTTTGTAAAGAGGAATGGTCCAAAATTTCTCCTGACCGTTGTGCAGGTCTGATCTGCAACTATAGGAAACGTTTGGTTGAGGTTATTGCTGCCAAAGGAGGGTCAACCAGTTATTAAACCCAAAGGTTCACATACTTTTTCCACCCTGCACTATGAATGTTTCCATGTTGTGTTCAATAAAAACATGAAAACGTATAATGTTTGTGCGGTATTAGTTTAAGCAGACTGTGTTTCTCTATTGTTGTGACTTAGATGAAGATCAGAACACATTTTATGACAAATTTATGAAGAAATCCAAGTAAGCCCAAAGGGTTCACATACTTTTTCTTTCAACTGTACTTAGAATAAAATGGATAGGATAATGCAACATAAGTCGCTTCGTATAAAAGCATCTGCCAAATGCAAGTAATAATAGAATAACCCATAAAAGTCTGCTCTCAAATCATACAGTTGATATGGAAACGTCAAAATGAAGAACTGTTGTTGCATATGCAGGTACTGCTGGCATGAGAATAGATACAATTCAGCTCCTGACCATTTTCCCACTGCATTTTTTCCACAACAGGCTATCAATGATGACGTCACTGCAATAAATCCAACAAGTCTTAAACTTCCATGTAAACGTAGTTTTCTGCTTAGCCGGTTTTACAATGCATGTAAAATATTAAAAATAGGTTTGTTTTTAAGAAGATTTAAGATAGATATCCATTGATGCTGTGCATGTAAATGGACTGAGTGTCTCTCCCAATTTGTCTAATAAACTCGGGCAAGGCAAAAACCGGTAACGTCACCATCGGTAGTACTGCAAGATGGCGGTGCTCTTGCTTTAATACCTAGATTAAGGCATATTATTTTCTTTTAAAAGGAAACAGTTACTCTGGATTACTATATCATCATTATTATTATTATTATTAGAGTGGAAACCCATTTAATAAATAATGTTACCTTGACTGGGTTCCTCATTTCCAAAAAATGATAAAACAACACTTTTGACTGAATGGTTACTTCCCATCTCGGACGTGACTTGGTTACATTATGAAAGTATCTATAAACAAAACAAACACAAAGGGGTTATCTTACCTCAAACAGTTTTCACGTCTTCTGCAAAACAAAAGACAATAAAATGTTATAATAAAATAGGCATAACACATGGGCTGGGCATTCGATTCAATTCCAATTCACAAGCTCTGATTTGAGTCGATTCTCGATTGGAGTAATTACCCAAATGGCAAGTGACCATTTAATAAATGTTAAAAAAAAATGATATGTTAATTACAATATCACTTTTGCACCTGATTATACCATTATTGTGATCAGACAACTCTTTTACTACTTTCAATTAATACTACTTGCATTAATAAGAACACTTATACATTGATAGAGAAAGAGATCTGTTAAAAAGTTGACTTATAAATATTTTAAACAAAAAGACAAATGTTACCTCAAATCAGCTCTCACGTCTTCTGCAACATAAAACAAAAACAAAACTAAAATAAAATAGACAGACACAATAGGACTAGGGCTGGATATCGATTCTGATGATCCGATTCAATATGATTCCGATACACAAGCTTTTGATTCGATCCTCGATTCAAGTCAATGATTACAACAAGCAAACCTTTGAATCAATGTTAAAACAAAATTGTGGTGACAAATGTGTTATTAAGTGTAATTGATTAAAAGGGCGATGGATATGGTATTGGATCAGTATCAACAGATACTCAAGGTTAAGGTATCTGGCATGAAGAAGTGGTATCAGCCCAGCCCTAGTAAATATCACATTACAATGCTGAAATAAAAAATGTAATGAAAACCCACAAACCTGTGTATTAAACTTTAAACACTTTTGGGTATATTGAAACAGAACAGGTTATTTCACATTTAACATGCATTATAGAAAAGAACGTTACACAATATTAGCTGTAAAGAGAGGCAACAATCAAGTAAACAGCCTTTTATGTAAAGCTGATGCCATCCACCATGTTAATAAAGCAACGAATGATATCTCCCTGCTGTATCATCCACCTGTTGTAAAAAGAAGAGTGACATCTAGTGGATAATAGTTGCAATAACATTCACATTAATCAATGTTTAGTGCTTGCATAAATATTCCATTCCATTCCATTTTCTACCGCTTATCCGAACTACCTCGGGTCACGGGGAGCTTGCATAAATTTGAAAGAAAAAAATCTCTTGCTATCCTTTGAGAATAGATAATGAGTTGATCCGTTTAAAACAATGATTAATCCATTTTTAGTTTTTTTTTGTCTAGCCCTACATAGGACCTGCCTCCTTAAATTGTCCCAATCAAAGTATAGCCTGGTTTCATGATTGACTAGTATATGCTTAAAAAAAGTACACAAGGGTGATTTAAAAGCAGAATAGGCAGTTTACTCTTCTATCTTTTTTGTATGACTATGATATCATAACTGGCTCGGTTGCACAGCGCATGCATGACCTTAAACATACCTAAGAAGCCACAAACTGAACCTTATGCTGAGAGAGATCAGACTGCTTAAGTTTGATTCAAAGCAGTCACATCACACTGTGCTTTTGTGCATATGGTAAAGTACAGTATGAGCACAGGCTAGCGGGGCAGTGAGTATAATAGAAGTTATAGTGTTTTCTTGACAAATATCTTCTCTTTAAAGGGAGTACATTTTAAAATGCCCTGAAACTAATAACAAAAGCATGTAAAACAAATCAACCAATCATTATTAAGGACGGGAAGTCCATTTTATTTATTTTTAAGAAATAAGCTTCAGTTATTATTTACATTCCAATTTAATGTCTAAATATTCTATTAAAACAACTTCCCTATTTTAAAGAGTGTAGATTCATTATAATATAATCATTACAACCGGCAGTGGCAGCACAACTAATTTGTTTCAGCATTTGCGACAGAGACATCAGGCCGAATGGCTCGAATGCACAAAATTAAGAGATGAAAACAACACAGTCAGCCATCCGAAGACGACAGATCCACCTCGAAATGCACAACGTCAGGTTTCATTAGCGGCATCATTTTCCAACGCCATTCCATATGATAAAAAGTCACACCGATGACAAGAAATAACAAATGCTGTGGCATTTCATATCGCAAAGGACATGTTTCCCATGCACACCGTGGAAAAGCAAGGGTTCATAAAGATGCTACACGCCGTTGATCCAAGATACAAGTTACCAAGCCGCAAACATTTTACAGAAGCCGCAATTCCCCGAATGTACACTGGAACACGCGAAAAAGTGTCTGAACAGCATTAAAACGCATCTTTCTATTGCAAAGTTGCACTTCTACACCGTCTTGACCCCTGTAAAGTACACTGAAAAAACAATTAGACACTATACAGAAATGTTTTAAAATACAAAAACTTTTCTTATTTATGTTTTTTTCTAAATAACTAATAAAGAGAATGTTATTTCAGTACTTTATTGTTGTAGTTATGTTTTAAATTGACTAGTTAAGCAAAAACGAAGTCGTGAATCGGTAAAATGTTCTGAAAAAATCTAGATTAGATTAGATTTTTTGCTAAATCGCCCAGCCCTACTTTCAGCATGTACTAATACATCTATAAAATGGAAAGTTCTATCTGTTAACATGAGTTAATGCACCATGATCTGGCTTAATTCGTCTGCATTTACATCTGCAAGACATCTACATTAAATTGTTTGCTCATCTGCAATACAGCTCGGAGATGTCCACTTTCAGACATGTCATATACATATTTTACAGACATCTAGGTGTCTGATTTAGAATAGATGTAAAGCCGGATTATGTTATTTTAATAACAATTAAACGATTCACTAATAAAACCGAATTGGAAAATATTTTAACATTTATTCTCCGTTTCACGTAGTTTGCAGATGGCCCCTAACCAGTCTAATCTCAAGAAAGGCTGTATTTGAGCATGTATAAACCCCAGTCATTAAAGCAGATTAAAAAAAACTCATCTGTGTCGACTTCTCGTTTTAATAAATTCAAATTACCGTTTACTACACTGTTACTGTCATACACTTAAGATCTATTGACGTCATTCGCGGATTGATTACAAATTCAAACTTCATACGTTACAGCGGTACACTACAAAGTCACATGTATATAAATAGAATTAATTTTGGCCACCCTAATACAAATAATATATAAATAACGGTGAATTCATTACAATTTACTTTTTTGTGAACTATTTTTGAAAACGTGAATGTGATATTAACAATTGAGGAGAAAAACGTGTGACGCAGTCCACCATTACTATACCTTCTGAGCATCTGAGAAAACTTGAACTACTTACACTAACATGCCGTAAAGAAATATAAATGCAAATTTCGTTCCTAAACTGTCCAGTTAAAATGCGAATCACGACTATAACAATCCAACACAATCCTGAAAGACAATCGTACGAGCAGTTTTGCTGCTATGCTGTATTTAGGCCTACTTTTTTCCTGCGTGATAAATTTGAGCAGCGCTTGTGAACACGTGTGTCTCATGATTGCTAGTTGGCAACTTCTCTTTACCTCCAGAAATTCTGTAATCATTTAACAGAGAAATAACGCAAATGTACTCTGTAAAGAGTGTTTGTGACGCTGTTTAATATCTTCTGATGATAACCGATTAACAATCAAACATCTAGATGGATAGAAACATTATTTTCAAATTTCATCCTCAAAACATACAAACAGTCACTTAACAACTTACAATGTACTAAAACCATTCTAAATTACTAACATGAAACCATCGATATTTAATATTATAACACAGCTACTTAATCACGTGACTTACCTTTAAAGGAAGTACAGAAAATGAACTTCTGTTCCGGGCAAAACCGGACTACGTTCTCTGTTACAACAAAAGATACGCCACCTAGTGCTTAAAACCTGAAAATATTGCACCAATAATAAGGTTTATTATGCACACATAAATTGTATTATTTAAAAAGTATAAGTTATTATTATAATTTGTATAATAGTGAGCGTGAAATATTGAGTGGACATGTAAAGAACGTCTACGAATTGCACATCCACAAGATGTTAATTTACTTTTTAATATTATTTTTGTTTTCCCCTTTTCACACATTAGCATTAAAACATTTCTCACTCCCTTTTTTTAGTGAAATAAGCAGACAGCGAAAATAGGATGGAGGAAAAAAAGGAAACGTTTATTGAACACTTTTCAAAACTATGTACAAGGGAAAAACATTAATCAAGCAAACGGCAACATATCAGCTGTTCACATGAACACATGAACGACCCTTCTTTAGGCCAACGGACCAGCAGCCGACATGCCGTCTTGCCCCGCCTGGTCTTCCTTTGCAGGCAGTCCTCTGCCTCGTCGACGTCCCACAGCTCTCCCGTGCCTGAACCGCCACTCTCGTCTGCAGGATGGATGGATTCAAGAAAGCTGTCGACGCTCACCTTCAGGTCAAACGCCGACTGGAGAAAGTGGTCCTCTATTGCGTCCGCGACGTTGAAGATGCCGCCAAGTCCGGCGGCGCGCAGGTACGAGGACAGCGCCGAGCTGGTCAGCGACATGCAATGTTTCCCCCTGGCAGTCAATAAGACGGCCTTTCCCGCAAAAGACGGGCAAAACGACAGGGCCCCCTGCTTGAGCCTGCAACCCTCGCACCTGTGCATCACGGACCTCTCCAGGAACTGCATCTGTACGAAGCGGCAGCTTGAGCAGTTCCGCACTGTGCGCACCTCGATGCCCTTTACGGTGGCGCTGAAAAGCGCCGCTGAGGTGTCGTTCTGCTCGCCCCCTCCTTCCCCCGGGACGGCCAAGTCCGCGATCTCCTCGATGGAGCTTGTTGGACCGGTGCACAAGCTAATGAAGCCCTCTCTGTCCCGTGTAGAAAGGTTCGTGAATTCGTAGGACAAGCCTTCCTCGACCTGGCCGATGAAGCTGTCCCAGAGCGTCACCTTGACCTCGCCCGTCCCATCGGAGATCCTCAGCTCGCAGTCGGCCTGGTTAGCCTGAACCACTCTGCACTTGAGACGCACTTGTCCGCGAACCTCTCCCACCTACGGAAAACAAGCACAAACGGCCCGTCATTTCTCCGCAAACACACAGGAAAAGCAACCGCAACAAGTGAGCCGCGACTCGCACCTTGTGCTTGGGACCCAGCGCCTTCACCTCCGCCACGGTCATTCGTCGGCAGCTCGCCGGCGTGCTCCGCAAAAACGCCAGCGTGGTCACGTGCACCTTAGTCCCCCGGGAGCACAGCACGTCGGAGCCATCGGGATCAGCAAAGCCTAAGAGAACACGCAGACGTCCGTCAATCAGGACGGTGCCACCTGAGATAAGCAATGATGAGTAAATCAGCTGACTGGCATACTTATGCTCCCCCGGACGTTCCACAGCCGGACCGCGTTGCCGTTCTTCTCGGCTTCGGTGAACGTCGCTTGCTGATCCATCGAGAATACGACAACTCGGTGGAAGGACTGCCAGTCGCTCTGCAGGACCACCGTAAAATACGGCGAGTTGTTCTTAGACTGCCTTCTGGGCGAAACGTTGTGGATAAACCCCTCAACAGCGTCTTCCCCCTCTTTCCGTACTTTCGCTGGACTGGCCATGTCTTCTTCCTGGTGAATTCGGACGAGTAAACCGTATATGCGACCTCGGGGCCATACTTATACCCTCCATATGCAAATCAGGTGTAGGCTGGCAACTGTGCATTTGCTCGGGCACTTTGAAAAGAAAAAAAACATCACGGCCAATCACAAAAATCAAACAATGTCCGAGTTTAAAAATAACAAGTAGGAGATGGACGGAACGTAAAAAAAGGGTCGGAATAGCATGTACACTGGCCCTTGTCTGGACTTTCCGAGATTTCTGTGCTGCGCAACAATTCCTTTAAAAGAGTATTTTAAACAGTATTAAGCGCCGTCTTAAACACAGCGCAAAAAGACAAAACAATGTGTAGACAAACATTCCTCACATGCATTTTTAAGGAGGCGTCTTTTGTGCTTATGTGCCGAAATGGTCGGAAGCCGTTACAAAATAATTTTAAAGCCTTTAAACGGGCAAAGGTCTGTGGTTTCTGTGTTCCGCAACAATTCTTTGTGCTTGAGAAGCCTATTTTAAAGAGTCTCAAACGCCGTCTTAAACTTAACGTAGAAAGACAAAAGAATCCGTTGACAAATATGCTTCACATTTTTAAGAAAGGCGTATGAACTTTTGTGCCGAAATGGTCGAAAGCCGTTGCAATAAAATAACGAAGGCTTGAAACGGGCAAAGTTCTGTGATTTCTGTGTTTCCAAACAATTATTTTCGTCTTAAGTAGAGTATTTTAAACAGTCTTGAACGCCGTCTTAAATTTTACATAAAAAGACAAAAGAATCCATAGACAAATATGCTTAGCATTAGTAAGAAAGTCTCTGAACTTGTGTGCTTATGTGCCGAAATGGACGGAGGTCCTTATAATAAAATAATAAAGAAATGGGCATTTGCAGTGATACAGCCTGTTGTAGGCTAATTTAATGAATAACACAATAGTTTTCTTTACTGCTCAAACATGCTAGCTCTTCTACTTGAGAAACCTTTACATACGGTAAACTCAATTATTCAATAACAGTTTGTCTTTTCTAAAAGTTTGTCTAAAAGAAAGAAACATAAGCCTATGCTACCATCTAGTGGTCATTTCACAAAACAGCAACTTACATAAAGCCATTCGCTCACTTACGATTTTTCCTGAACTGCTTGCACACGTTATCAAAACTAAACCTTTTTTCAAGACTCTACACACAATTCCCAAAACTGCACACACAAAATGCAAAATGCCTCTCCTTGAAAATGTAACACTGTATTGAAAATGCCAAAAATACATGTCGTTATGAAGCATTTGCATCAAATGGCAAACACTTCTTTCATAATAGTAAATGTTACTATTATAAGGAGTAGGAGGCCTCCACCTCTGCCTCCTACTCCCCTTACTCTGTGTGCATTGTTCCCATCCATTGTTCAAAACCAATAACTTGACCGTTGACCTATTTATTGGCCTCCTCTAAAATTATGATTTGGTTGGGGTTGAGTAAATTCAATTCAATTCAAGTTTTTTTATATCTTGCTTTTCACAATGTGTATAGTTTCAAAGCAGCTTTACGGGGCAAACAGGAAAAACAGAAAAATTAAAACACAGCACAGTGCATAGTATTTATAAAAAGAGTAAGATCATTCTAATGCATAATATGTTATTTCTTAATAAATTAACAAATGCAGTCTCCCGGTGACCTGGCCAACACTGCCCTGCTGAGCAGATCCCATCTGATGTGTCATAGCTGCACTCAAACTGCTGACATGTGATTTAAGTTAAGCATTTAATACCAAATATTGTAACTTCAGCATTAATGTGACAAGTAGTCCGTCTTTGCTCTTGGTTGGGGGTGTAGTGGTCTGAGCTGGGATGGTCCCCCAATGGTCTCTTTGGTGGTGGTGGAATTGCCTTAGATGGAGCTGGGATGGTCAGTCAGTCTGCAGCTGTAGCTGGTGTAATCTCTAGGTGGAGATGGGCATCTGTCGGTCGTCTGCACAAGGTGGAACTTCTTCCTACCTCGGGATGGACTAACTAACGTTAGTGTGATGCACTGATGACTTAGTGCGGCATTTTGATTAGTTATGTTTGAAAAAGGAAATCAATAAAGTTAAAGGTTGAAAATTAGTGTTTGGTTTTGTCGATTGGGTATGTGGTACTGGCGTTTAAATGTCAGGTTTCAGAAATTGTGTGACATTTAAACATTTTGTGTTTAGCAATTGAAAAAAACTGTAAACTAAAACACAAGGTTAACATCAATAATCATTTTAGTAAACAGTGTTTCCTTTTTTTTACCAACATAGCCAACTCAGCCAAAAAGAAACATATATGAGGCTAATCTAGAATGCTTGATAAATAAAGAGCATCATCTATTTTTCTCCACAATGTTAATTTACAGTTTAGGCATTCAATCGCGAACCAACCTTAGAATCTGACTTACAATGTTCTTACTATTATCCAAATTATTTTCATCTTTATTATAAGAATGTGGTTGCACTGTGTACTTTTGAGTATCATGTGTGAATGGCTTCTTCCAGCAAACATGAATGTGAATCAATGTATCCATTCAAGATTAATTCTTCAGAACACAAAAAAAGCTATTTTGAAGAATGTGCATTGCATTGAAAATATCTCTGCACTAGGATGTGATAAAGACACAGGACTTGCTTTTTTTTACTAATGGCTTCGTTTATTATCAATTAACAGCTGCCAAGCCACGCCCATAGCAACCAAACAGATTATTTTAGCAACCTTCAACCAAACCAACGCTGATGAATTCTATGGAGTGTAAATGTAAATAATTATCGAACAAAAGTTGAAATTTCGATTCATGGTTGCGATGAGGCGCAAATACATCAAACCCGGAAGTAGCATTTTTTAATGACATAGCTATATCTCGAGAACTATTTGAGATATGTTCGTGGGGCGTGGAATATATGCGTAGGAACATAACTCCGAGATCACGTTTAAAAGTTGCCGGCGTTTGGACACTAGGTGGCGCTATAACAGTAAAAATGGCAAATTGAGATGTCTTTTTGTTGCCTGAAAAATTGTGTATAACGTGACATTTGACATTTACGCAAACTATTGATATCGTATGATAGCTCTCCTCATTCCAAACAACTTTGCTCCTACAAACAATGCTTTCAATAAAAATAAAGTTTTCTCATTTTGGAATTAAACTCTTCATACATAAAATTGTATATCATTGTATTGTCACTAAACACATATAAGCAATAATAGGTGTAAGCTCAATCATTGTTCATCATGGATTATTTAATAATTCAAAATAACTCAAGTATGACTTTTATTTTAAAACTGGCGCTTGTTTGACGTCACTGATTTGAGATGGACGTTTGCCGGGAAGCAGGTGATTTCTTTCAGCAAAGCGGATTAAAAGGCAAATATAACTACCATCCTCTTGATGTAGATCAATAAAGAAGGGAAGTTTACGTCGGGAGGGCTGTGTGTTATGCTTGAGACCTCGCTCATCCATTTTACTCACAGGACGAGTGTTTGGTTTATCTTGTGGCCAGTCTATTGTCAGTTGAGCTACCGCCGCTGTCATGACTTCCACTACATCGGCGTGAACCGTTGCAGTAAGAGGGGGAACATAATCTAATCATCCTGCTTCGATACCTGTTATATCTACATCCTCAGATGCAGAACATTGCCGAACCGGACTCACTCTCTAAGCAGGAGAAATCGCAGTGCGTGCTCCCAACTCAGCAGAGAGAGAAGTAGAACCAACGGAGGGCAAAGAGAAGCCGGAGCATGTCTCTTCAGCCTCCGTGACGTCCATCTGCGAGCCCCACGAGCGAAGTTTCCGCTCTGCCTCGGCAGAAGCGGGACCATCACCCCGCGGAGCTTGCACCTGGCCGTGCTTACAAAAAATTGCCATGCTGGAACGGAGCTTACGCTTACGCTGTGGTAAAAGTCCACAGGGCACATAGTCAGCTCCCTCGAGAGCTGACTTTGCATGCTCCGCTCCCAGACAGACAACACAGAGATCATGTGTGTCCTTGCTCGTGATAAAACGCGAACAAGGAGCAAAAGGTCTGTAATTCTTATCTGACATGTTAGCAAACTGGCTAACCAAACAAGCTTCTTTCACGCAACACAATTCTTTTAGCTAGACACCACACACACAGAGCCACTTTGCTGAGAAGAAAAGTGCTGAAGTTGACTGTTTCGGATGTGGTTTTGACCTCCTGGTCCATACGTCATTCATGACGTATCGTTTCACTACTGGACGATGTTGACACACGTTCTCAGAGCTGGTCACGCTGAGGCGTTCCCCAAAGTGTTGCTGTGGCGACGCAGTGCGAGTTCCCTCGAAAGGGAACCTCTGTTAAGTAGACTTTTTAGTTCCTAACAAAAGCAGATGACATTGTGGAGCATATGATACCTAAAATTCTTCCAAACAAACCAGAGTTTGTATATATCAAATCGGATATCCAATAACTATGTAACTTTTCAGTTTATTTGGACTTTTTAGGACTCTTGATTGACAATACCAAAAATCATGGTTATTAAAGGTTTACTCCAACGAAACATTAATATTCGGCCATTAATTAATCCCCCTCAAGTAGTTTAACATCTGAATGACCTAAATTTTTCCAAAAAACACAAATTAAGGTAGTTGTGGAAGCTTTTGGACCACTTGGTCTCATGTGCACTCTGACCACACAGGTTCTACATCAGAACATGCATTCATCGAGCGATGATGACACAGGATGCAATGTTGTGTGGCTCTCCAGAAACTAAGACTCAAATCAGTATGTTTTTGTATATAGTCGTTAGTTTTGTTTGTTTGCATACAAAAAGTATCCTCGTCGCATTATAATAAATTATACTGAACCACTGGAGTAGAATGGACAATTTTATAATGTCTTTAAACACTTTCATCACTCTTAAGATTGGTAGCGTTGCAATATGCGGAGGAGTCAGACAGCTTCCAAAACTCATTTGCACTTTGGGTAAAAATGGAGGTCATACAGAGGTTAAGCTTTAATTCGTCTTGATTAATGACGATACTGTTATGACACAGCTATTTGGCAGCCATGGCAGCCTTGCAACATCAGTACGGGCACGAAGTGAAATCACAGCTTTGTTGAACATGGCAGATATTCAATCAGGTAATGAAAAGGCTTTCCAGAGTTTTGCACTCAATGTTGACCTGTTAGTAGGCATGCTGATGTCACTCGAAGTTCCACAGGGATGAGAACTCACAATATGTTCACTTGGGGTTCTCCATTCCCTTCACAACTCAGGCCAAGGTCTTCGTCCAAAAGCTCTGGAGCTCTGCATTAAGCTCTGTTCCAGCTTTAAGTTAAAAGCATCTGTTCATGAGGTCGCTGATTAGCCTCATTAGGGGTTTTATCAGAGTTGGGGCTAAACTCTGCAGGAAAATGGATCTCGCGGGGCGGGGAGTTGAGAACCTGTTCTAGAACGCTGTTCTAAGGTGTTGCATCAGAGGCTTTGCTTTTGGCAACATTATTTGAAGGATCTCTGAATTTTTTTCTAAATAGAACTTTATTTCAACGTTATAAGTGATTGAAAAACGTTAGCATTAAAACATTATTCTTACAACATTAGAGGAACGTTATCAAAACATTACTTCATTAAAATGTTTATTTATTATTTTAAATCGGTCATATTTTTTTTGCAAATTCAACTTCTGAAACACATTGCAATGCAATTAAATACTATTTTATATATTTCATGCCTCTAGTGGAACTCATACATTCAGCTTGATAGGATGGGTGTTTTTTGGAGCGCATGCTCAGTGGCACAAATCAATCAAACAACGCGGGATCAACATAAAGACTCATTTGAGACGGCGCGCCTTTTAGGTGAGTGATAGTTTTGAAAAGGAAGATTAGTTCGTTTTGGAGCAGACGATAATAACGGTTTAATGAAATAACTGTAACCATCAACGGAATGAACTTTCTCTAGAGTTAAACTGCTGCTGCGCTTCACAGATGAGCCGTTACAAAAGGAACAACTAACACGAATGTGTAAAGGCAAAATACATTTATAGTAGTAATTATTTGGACAGACTATCAGTATTGAAATTTAGAACACATTTTTGGCTACTCCAGTAAAACTGACAAGAAAGTTTTAGAGGTTCCTGTAATAATGATAAATCCATTCTTCTGTCTTTGATTTTATATAAAGAACGTTTCTTTTAATGGACTCACGGCATACATTTTCAATATCTCCAGCAGGCAGTTGTTTCGGGGTTGCTTGAAATGATATCTGTTTGAATTTGAAAATTCTGAGAAAAGACATGATACACGTTATTGCTGATACGATGTCACATTAAATGTTTTCTCAAATTGTGCCTAAAAGCATATTTTTAGCTTGATCCACCCAGAGCTTTTGAAAGAGAGGGTTGCTATGAGCTTTGACCTCGTGGTCACATGGTTCATGCAACTCTAAACTGTCAATCTGTTTGAATGGGACTAAGCGGGAAAGACAGTGGAAGCAGCTGTATGATCTGCAGCAATATTCACAAAAAGACAACATCATATGCGCTGTTGATTACATTTATATTAAATGTCTGATGTTAAATAAACAGTGTTCATCGGTTCTGGGTTTAATTTGACTAGGAATGATCTATATTGTGCAATACATCAACAGTATGTATGCATGCCTATGAAGATTTTGTTCCAAAATGAGAATTCCATGTTTAAAAAAACATGTTAAAATTGTAAAAAAATATATGTTTTTAATGTGTTGTATTGTGTAAGTTAGCTTAGTTATTTTTTGTTATTTTTGTTATTTTATAAATAAACCAACTACAGTTAATTGATGTTAATTGGATTGCACAATGAAATTATCTCATTTTGGAACCAAACTCTTCATATGTCTCTCATGCTCCATGATCGGTACATCCCAATGTTGAATTATGTAAGCTCCAATCTAATTTTACTCTTTTATGTAAAAAAACTGTGGTTAAAATGTATGTTGATATGAGCTATTTCTATTAAGTTAGGGTTACCAAGCTAACATAGGACCCACCTCTGGAAAAAGGTCATTAATAACAAACTTGACTGCATCACTGTGAAGTGAGGTGATGAAGACGTCATCTATTTAGTCCTTATCTTCAAGGTTTACAGGTACAAGCATGGTCTTGGCAGAAGGATAGGAAAACATTTCGAGCCACTTTGACTTCTTTTGGCCATTTATGATGGACTGTGTAGAGAAAATTGAGAATGTCATTAAAACATTGTCACTGTAAGTCATATATTAAATATGTTAAATGCATTCGTGAACCATGTACCTGAATGTGGTTATCTGTTCCTCTGGTTGCTACAATGAAGTCCACCAACGGTTGGTTGCATGACTTGCGGTTCCTCTCAACAACAACATGATGTGGCTGATCATAAAAATATCCCGGTAAAGAGGTTGTAATGTCCCTTCAGTCAGGCACCATGGATCCTCGTTCCAGTGGGCAAACCTTTTCCCATACCTAAAAAAAATCTGATTTTTTCCCCAGTAAGGTACGGCAAGGCAAGTGTATATATATAGCACATTTCATTCACAATGGTAATGTAATTTTGTCTGAAATCCTAGACCACTTCGGTGTATTGTATAATCTGAAAAAAAGGGTTAGGTTAGGTATTGATGGAATTTCCTTACCTGAAGAGAGAATACAATTTACATGAGATAGAAAGAGAAAATTGGCATTTATAATTCAGACAAGTTCAGAGAGATTTTTTTTTCTAAAACTTTTTGAAATAAGACAGTACAACTGCATGGTCATTTATATATTTTTTTTAATTATTTCCAAGTATTATTACAAATGAGATCAATGACATCACAACATAATAGCCCGAATTAGCCAGCCAACAACTACTATTAAGAAAACAAGATACAATATTAATTGAGCACTAACAATCACAAACGTGATAAAACCCACATGAGGTGCACACACATTTTAATCCAGATTTTTTTATTTAAATATTCAATGGAAAATATCAAAAAGGTATACTGTATGTACAATAAATAATTGGATCATCTCTTTAACAACTCAAATCAAGATCCATATGGGACTTATGTTTTCAATATGAGTTTGAACATGTTTGTGGTTGTTGTTGCTCAATTATAGATTTTTTTATAAAACCTTGAGTACGTGTGCAGCTAAACTGAAATGGTTTATATATAATATATAATGCAAGTTAACAGGGCCAGAATAATATCTTACCAGGACAGGCCATCTCGCATTGACTACGGAGACAATATGAGAATAAATTATACAACAAAGTGTTCATGAATGAAGACACCCTTTGATAACTCAAAATGAACAATTCAGCAGACCTCTTGTGCTTTCTCAAGTGGGCTGAAAGATTTTTCCAGACAATAAACCCATCCCTGCTTAGTGTCCTTAACTTTGTTACTAAGCAGGCGGCAACAAAAGCACATCATTTTTTTCATTGTACGTGAGCCACGACATCATTATTTTTTCTTCGTTCTTGATTTAAAGGCTGTTTGTAAATCTTCACCCCTTATGATTTTTATGGATAATCTGTGTCCTTTATCTAAACTGGGCCTCTCTGCACTATTGAGCAGCACTCTTTGTCTGAAAGATGTTTTGGCCAGAGTCCTGGGTCATCTTCAAGTGTAACTAAACAAAACAAAATAACACACATAGACCTACACAGGTAAACTCTATTAAAACTATTTTGATACTTTAGAGTGTATGTATACTTTTTTAGTTCACCCAAAAATGAAAATTCTGTCATTATTAACTCACCCTCAGATTTTTCCAAACCTGTAGAAATATCTTTGTTCGGTTAAACACAAAGGATATTAGGATAATCTCAGTATAGTGGAGTAGTCGGGGCGAGATCATGAGTCTAGGCCGGTGAGCAAGTGTTAATGTGTGCAGCTGTTCGTGCACCGGTCTCGTATCACATAGATCGGGAGCATAAGAGAACGAGCAACCGGGCCGTCGATGAGAGTGCATACGCCAGCATTCATGCTCACGGTCGGATGTACTAACAGTGAAAATGACGTGAGAATGTGCGTTCATCCACGTCAACTTTATGCCACATTGCCAATGGCAGAATCCGAGGAGTACACAAACCAAGTTTTTAGGGACCATACTGATTTTCTGGCCCACGATGATTACTGGTTTATCAGCCGTTTCAGATTTCCAAGGGCTATCCTCTTGGTACTTTGTGCTGAGTTGGGTCTGAATTTGGAGAGAGAGACAGCGAGGAGCCACGCATTGCCCGTTACCTTAAAGGTGCTGACAACACTTGGTTTCCTTGCAACTGGGTCTTTCCAAAGGGAACTGGCAGACCGCTCAGCAATAAGCCAGTCGTCTTTGAGCCGCGCAATGCCAGCTGTATGGGACGGGATCATCTGCATGTCTGCATGTCCAGGTATATAAGGTTCCCATACGATGCAGTTGACCAGCCAAACATTAAAGCGCAATTTGCAGCGATAGCCGGTTTTCCTAATGTAATCGGAGCGATCGACTGCACACACATTGCTATAAAGGCGCCATCTGAGGAAGAATTTGCATATGTGAATCGGAAACATTTCCATTCAATAAATGTGCAGTTAATATGTTAGGCACAAATGCGCCTAACAAATATTGTGGCAAGGTGCCCTGGGTCAACCCATGATTCATTCATACTTAAAAACAGCATGGTTGGTGTCATGATCCCGTTCTTGTCTTTGTGTTGTCTGGCTTGGGAGTTGTTAAGTTTGATTTGTCGAGCACGTGCGATCCGTGTTTAGCGGCTAGCACGCGCTCGGTGTCTACGTCATTTACCACGCCCTCGTGTTTTTCCCGTCAGGGCTTTCCCCTCACCAGTGACTTGTTTGTAATTATCACATTCACCTGCTTTCTATTACCTCCCCTTAGAATTACCTTCATAACCCCTCTGTTTTCTCCCGTTCCTTGACTGACCATTGCGTGTTTTTCCCAGCTCAGACTGCCTACGTTCTAACGTGTACTTGACGTCCTAGCCTTAGCCTTAGCCTTGCTTTAGCCCTTGTCTTAAGCCTAAGCCTTAGCCTTGTCACGTCCTAGCCTTAGCTCTGTGAGATAACAACCCTACTTCTCCGTTTTCTGCTGCCCTGCCTTGTAACCTCTCCCGCTACACTTACAACAGATCCCATTGGCGTTCCGGACTGCGATCTCCTGCTTCACCAAGCTCCACCATTGCTCCTGGATTCCACCCGTTACCAGGGGATACCACAATGGATGTTTTCTCCGATGGCCTGAACGATTTGCTGTTGTGACTCCAGAAAAGCATGCGTCAAGACGGAAACGCCGGAGACGTCAGACACAAAGGGCTCTGGCTGCTCCGGAAGGGCGGGCTCTGAGTGCGTGCCAGTGGACGTTCCTGCTATTGCACCACACAAGTCTAAATAAACACAGGCACATGTTAACTGTGATTTCAGTTTGTTGATTATTAATGGGTACACATATTTGGCATAAATGCAAATGATACGTAAAATATGAAGTGTAATTGAGCTAGATTGCATGCATTTTTAAATAAATTGCAGGTTGCTGTGTACCAACGTTAAGCAAATAAATCATAAATTACATTTGTGGCAGTCCTGTAGTGCATCCGAGTCTCCCACAGCAACGGATACTACTCCAGAG
Organism: Triplophysa dalaica; assembly: GCF_015846415.1. Classification (NCBI taxonomy): domain Eukaryota; kingdom Metazoa; phylum Chordata; class Actinopteri; order Cypriniformes; family Nemacheilidae; genus Triplophysa; species Triplophysa dalaica. The sequence goes on from NC_079551.1 coordinate 14,634,453, forward strand.
AGTGAAGTGTCGCCCATAATAGAGGCAACTCTATGCTCAAACGGTGTGAGTTCATTGACCCCTGTACCACCACCTGTTCTGCCCAAACTTTGTCGGTGTGCAGTAGTTCTCCGCTTGACTTCCACTTTGAAATCCGACCATTTCTTTTTAATTTCATTTAAAGTGCTATTTTCCGATCCCACCACGTTGACGGCATCAGCCAAACTCTCCCACTATTTTTTTCCTTTTGTTATTAATTCCAGAGGATAAAGTTCCAAATAAAATATTTTTTTCTAGCTTCTACCTCTGACAGAAGCACCTTCAATTCACATTCCGTAAATTTTCGTTTCTTGGTTCTTGATTTTGCCAAAGTGGACATATTACCATATTCAAATTCATTTGATTGAGGGAGGAGACAGAGTGCTGTGCATGTCCGCTCAATTTCACGTTAATTGTGATGTTCTAAGAGAATATGCATGGGATCCTGTGTACGAAGATTAATACATCTGAGATTTTTTGTGCGTACACACATTGACAGCTTTGTCCGTACGCAATGTTTTAGTATGAATTCAACGCAACTATTTGTACATAAGACCCTAGTCCTGGGTCATTAAAAAAAATAATTTGTGCTGCTTTAATTGTCTTAATATTAGACATTGAATTATTGGCGATGACATCACCAGCCCCCCGACATGCTCCGAAATAGCCTTAATCGTTTGTGCCTTAAAACCTGAAGTTTGCGCTTCTTTTTTTGTGCTTCTGTGTGTGTTTTTTTATGATAAAAAATAGAATTGGTCATTCCGAGGTCACTCAGTCCAACTGCCGACTTTCTGTCAATACTAATATATTTATTCAATAAATATTTGTCTTCTCTTCATGGGTTCTCTTGTCTTTTTCTTTATTTACACGGAGTAGCCTATCATCTGCTACGCTTCACTGCCACCACTGCACATGACACAATGTTAAACAAGATCCGGTGGTAAATAGTGTTAGTAGAGGAAAAATCCATTATTAAGTTACTATATCAAATTTCTGGCAAATGTAAGTACACCATTTTCACACTGACAGCTGCAATATTATTAGACCTCCTTAAAAATGAAGGGAAGGACATTCAAGAAAGCTTCGATTGTCAATATTTATTCAACCAAAGACTCCTTGCTAATATCAGTATCCGTTATAAAATGCTAATTACAGCTGCACATCTCTAAAATTGTGACCCCAGGCTCAAGTCACATAGCCTATGAGATCATGAGCAACAAAGTTTGATTTCAACCAATAATTTTCACTATGATTTCAATTTGTGATATGGTATTACTTAGTCGATTTTAAAGATATGAAGGTATTTTCACACACTGTTCTTTACATTATGTAGGATAATTTCATGTTAAAAACAGCAAATCACATACAAAACACTTCAGCTGGGTTTTCACAGAAAGGGTCACATAATATTCTTATGTGTAACCCCGCCAGTGAAAACAGAGTTAAAGGTTTTTTTTAGTCATTGTCATTTTAGTCATTTTTGGATTGTTAGCCAACATAATGTAAAGAACAGTGTGTGAAAATATCTTCATATCTTTAAATAAACATTCTGTGAAAATATAACATTGATATATTTAATTAACCAGTTCACAATTTCCATATCACAATTTGAAAATCATAGTTAAAATCTATTTTTTTGCTCATGACCTCATTGTTTATGAGACTTTAGCCTGGTTTTCAAAAGGAGGTTTACATTTATTGTTAGTACATTATATAATCCTAATATTCTGACCAATACAGTTATCCATGAAAATACGTCTATGCTATGAATGACCTTATAGTCAGGATATGTGGGTAATTTCATTTTGCTTATACCAGATGCCCAAGAAACCAGCAGTTGACAGGGATTCCATGTTCACAGTCCTGTGTTCATCAAGAGAGGCAATAGTACAAAATGGCAACATAGCTACTCCAAATCAGAGAATCTGGACAGAGCTTAGTGAGCAGCTAGAAAACAAGATCACCCCAAAGGCTCTATACACTTTTGTGAAATTAAACAGACACAACATCTGGACTGCTTTAGGGCTTACTTGTGAAAGTGAGCATGAAACAAGTGACAGTAGTGATGACACTGACTTTGAGCCAGGGTCTTTTTCCCCCTGACCAAAAGACTGCTGGACTTTTGATCTTCAAGTTCCATTTCAGAAATGGATTGAATTCATGCCTGAAACAGTTGAGTACAAAAACAAGTTCTCTAAAACACAAAAAAAAGAACATACAATTTTGAAGCGTGGCATCTGAACGCATGTGATAAATTCTCATATCTGGCAAGAAGTAAAGAGCTCTTGCACATTTGCCTTTAAAAGAGCTAAGGTCTACCCATCAGACAGAGAGAAATACATTGAAATCAGAGGCAACTGTAGGGAGTGTCATGCCAACATTCTAATAAAATGTGACCGAGAGCCTGAAATGAACACCCCGATGGTGCTCAAGTGTTTTGTCACAAACACTGATGACACCGTGCACACTGGCTGTCCCAAGCGTGCAATTTCTGGGCAATTGCGTGTGCAGATATCCAAAGAACTATGTGAGGGTAGAATGGAACCCCATGTATGGAGGGGATCGGAGCACAAAACTGATGGACTTTGGAGATCCCGAGCCGAGCCATCTGCCTATGATGACAAGGATCCTATTTTGTCACTGCAGATGCTAAAATACAGTGCACCTCACAGTGTTAGCATTAAAGACATTGGACTGAACAAGTTTTTCTGTCACTTTTGGAGTCAAACACAAATTTATCTCTACAAGACATTATCAAAGACATCTACTAACCCCACTGTGAGTTTTGATGCAACTGGCTCAGTAGTGATGAAACTATAGAAACCAAATGGTATGTCTGGTCATATCCTTTTATATCAGGGCATTCTGGCAGTTGACGAAAGCAGAGGTTTCCCAGTGGTGCAAATGCTCTCAGAGAGACATGATGTTAATGCAGTAACAAATTGGATGACAGAATGGTTACGTGCAGGTGCACCAACTCCAAAAGAGGTTGTGAGTGACTTTTCTCTGGCTTTGCTCGGAGCTCTGGTCAAAGCATTTACTATTCATCGGGATCTCAAGACCTACATCAATGAGTGCTGTGGTGTCTTAATTGGGAAACAGTCAGCAAAAGTGCCATCTTGCTTTGTACGAGGTTGATGTGGCACACTGCATCAAGATGATCTCCCACTGGGACTGTTTGCGGAAAAAAACACATCGCATCAAAGATTTCTATGTGAGGTCAATGGCACAGCTTCTGAAGTCACAATCCATGGCCGATGCAAGGGAGATACTACGCAGTATAACTGTTGTTGCTCTCAGTGAAGCAGAGGGCAATGACAGCTCTGGAGGCCCCCTCATATCTGAAAGGTGCAAGAAATACCTAAAAGCCAGAATTGCAGAAGAGTGTGTGATCATTCCAGATGTAGAGGGTGAGGACCTGGACGAACTGGATCCATGTAGACAAACACAGACAGACATAAGGCAGTGGGTGACAGACATATGTGAGGAGAGCAGGTCACTTGCTGTGGCTAATGGTGATCATGATAATATGCACTTCCTCCCTGAGATTATTCCTAATATAATCTGGTTTGCGTGATAATATTGATTTCCTCCCTGAGATTATTCCTAATATAATCTGTTTTGCAAATTACTTACCACTCTGGACAGGGGTAATGATCCCTCACTTCCGTAGCACCAACCTGACTGCAAGTTCAGCTAATGTTGAAGCAGAGTTCAAAAACATCAAACACGGCCATTTCAACCATGAAAACCTGCCTATGCGTGTGGATCGATTCATTGCTCGACATTTGTCCTTCGTTGAAGGCAACATGCGGATTTGTGCCGCAAAACAAAAAGGTGAAAAAAAGGTCAAGAAGATGCAGATCCTGCCACAGTCATCATCACAGCAGCAAATACACCACCCACCACAACTTGTAATATAGAATGAAAACCAGAAATGGATGCGGCCTCTTCTGCAAAGTCAGATACTGTCACAAACATCCATCCAAAAGATGAAGACATGGTGGAAAACTGGAGAGGCTTAGCAGTTCCGCCCAAAAAGAGGAAGTGAAATTCGTACCTCTCTCCTTGTCCTGAATGGCTACAAGCAGATCAATCTGTAAAGGGGAAAAAATTGAAAGTGGAAATGTTAAAAAACTGAAATAATCAACAGTTTGTTAAATTCAGGAACTCAAGAATCTCTGCGCTAAACACCTTTGCTTTTGTAGCTTTTGTCAATGTTTGTGTTGTGCTTTCTGCGATAGTGGCACTTTCAGAAATATAGTTCAAAGTGAAAACGCCAGTAACGTCCTCCAGCTTGTGAAAACTATCACCACAAATGGTCTGAATGCTCAGGTCTACACACAGAGGGCAGAGCTGCTGAGTGAAATATTCAAAGCCGTCAATTTGAAGTCAGGTGCTCTTCAGATCAATGCACAGTGCCACATCTCTACAATCATTGAAAAGTCAATGATTCTCAAAACATTGACTCAAAACATTGCTCCTCTCAGTACTGCGCTCTCAACAAACAGGTAACAAGGGAAATTCCATTTGTTTCTACTTCTGTTGCTGTACTGCAGGCTTGGTATGGCTCATCTTCAGACCGCAGTGGAAGAAGGCCTTAAGCATCCAAAATCCAACACAGTGTCCATCTGAATTCTAGACAGAGTCTACCTCAGAAACAATGCTCTGTGCTGGGAGAGTTTCCCACAGTTACAGTCTAAGAGAACTTCTGTGGATTGACACTGACCGGGGAAAAAGGCAACTCCACAGAATTTCCTTTGTGTGAATTTCCTTCCAGTCTGATGCTCCAAGGAAAGAGATTTACCTTAAGGGCAGTCATTGCTTTCAAAGAAGGCATAACCCAGGATGCTCTTGGACATTATGTGGCCTACTGTAGGAGTCCTCCATGTTTCTGGGAGTTGTATGACGACCTGAAGAGTGGAGTGACAGGAGTGTCAGAAAAAAAAAATATGCCCACATGCTGTGTTATACACAAAAGAATGCTTGCATTGTTTAAAAGTAATTTTACAAGTACAGTATTTTTGCTGTATGCCACCAACCTTTGTGTTCTTAGTCCTGTTTGGAGAGTCTAAATGATGATGAAAGTGTTAGAAATGCAATGTGTTCACTTCTTTGAGCATCACTGTTTAAATGTTTGTGGCTAATATAGTAAGCGCTGGATAGGGGACAATTATGCAGGACCTGTATGATCGTTTTGACTATCAGTGGACAGTCCAGGCCAATCAAGCTCAGGACAAAATTAGAAAAACAACCCTTTGTTTTCAAAATTCTTTCCTTTCTTAAATGTTCAACATTTTCCAGATTCTGCAGTGTATGTAATGACCACCATATATTTGTACAGTATATACAACCAGACTATGTGTTAAAAATGTAGAAAGTGTAATAATATTCTAAAACCTATCTTCTGGTGTGTCTGTAAGATCACTGGATCGCAGCATTCAGAATCAGTTCAAGGGTTTATTGTGAAAAGGTAGATTAACAGGTGAGGGTGGATCTACAATAATAAAGAAACAATTAGAACATGTATTGACAGTTATGGACTAACAAACTACAACATACAATACTATACAATTGCAATATTTTCATATACAGAAGTATATTAATATCTAATAACTTATCATCAGCCTTACAGCAACATGATGTCTAAAAAAAATCAAGGGTACACGCATGGACATACTACAGCAAAACTTCACTGCAATTTCAATAATATAAACTGAGGTGAATGCGCCGAGTGCACTCTCTTAACCCAACGAGTTTAGGTCTTAACGCCCCACAACCATGGAAACATGACATTAACTTATAAAATATAGCTGATTCAATTAATAAATATCTTTGAAGAAACGGGTACTCACTATCATTTCCAAGACGAACACTACACACACATTCATTTGTTATTGCTCACGTTTAAACATGTGCCTCACCTCGCGCCTCTCTAATGATTGACATGCGCGTCTTTATAGTGCGTGTACTTTCACATACATTCATTTTACCACGGCTTTTCACACAACAATGTAAAGTACTAAGTGTTGGACTTTAAGGCGTCCTGCATGTTCAAAAATTGAAGGAAGGCAATCTCTAACAAGTATTGAAGTTTATTGGTCAGAAAGTATCAAAATACAGCGCGCTGGGTTGCTGGACAACACTCCTCTGTCCTTCCCAGGAACAACAACCCCCACAGCACATATTCACAGCATTTATTGTTATTTCACGCCGATCTCTCTTCTGCCGGGGTGCCAGGATCTTCCTTGTTTCCACCAATCACCAACTTCTGCCTTATCTCGTTCCTGTAAAACACTTCTGAAACAACATTCCACATACCTCCCCCAACCCCCTAAACAACTGCAGCCGAAGATGCCCCTTCTCCCCCACAAACTCACATTCCTCTGCTGCAAGCACTTCATTATCAGCACATAGCTTGGGTATCAAATGTATGTATTAAAACTAGTGGTGGGCCGTTAACGGCGTTAACGGGGTTAACGCAGTGAAATTATTATCGCACGTTAAAAAAAATGTCGCCGTTAATCTATTCTCAAAGTTGGCTTGACACGCCATTCGCGTTTGGTCTGAACACAACATAACGTTACTGTGAAATTACCGCATCAAACGTGACGTGCTAACATGGATGCAGCTATGAAGCCGCCGGGTTTGCTTCGGGGAATATTAATTTTTAAGAAGCTTCCCAATAGAAACATCGACAAGACTAAGGTTGTTTGCACCTTATGCAATGCGGAATTGGTTTAAAAAAAAAACTCTCTCAACAGGTAGTGGTCTAGCTTTAGTTGAAACCAGTAACTTTGTATTGAGATCTAATGTATTATGGCTCCTGTATGACATATCGCTTGTTGCTCCCTCACTCTTTGTAAATAGCTTTGTATAAAAGCGTCTGCTAAATGACTAAATGTAAATGTACTGTAGGAGCTCTTCCAGTCTCAAGTACCACCTAAACGGAAATCATCCCTTAGCTAACGCGGAAGTAAACACAAGTTCATCTTATTGAACATAATTTAATTTTCATCACCAATTATCATAGTAGAACAGCTTTCTCAAGCAGTTTGTGATGCATTTTGGAAACAGGAGATGAGCCCTTGGTCTAATGCGCCACCTGGCTTGAGAAACCCGTTCTCAAAGACTTACTTTTAGTCATTATTTGGGTAGCACACATATTCTGAATGCCTTCGGCAGAATTCAAATGAGCCATTTTAATCTAGATTAATCTAGATTAATTTTGGAATTAATCTAGATTAATCTAGATTAAAAAAATTAATCTATGCCCACCACTATTAGAAAGTGTAAGTAAATGATTAATAAACTCTTTGAATGCACATTTATACATCTTATTATTCTGACATATAGTAACAGTTACTTAATTTGTTAATAAATGCTTTTTTAACAAACATTCCTGCTGTAATGATTAATTAAGGTAGTTATAAAACATTTACTAGTTGTTAGAGAACTATTTTTTGTGAGCTCATCTAAAGTGAGGACTATATATGCCTTGTAAAGCATTTACAAATGAGAGTTAAAGGCTCAGTTATCTTCTAAACAGAAAAAGGGGAAAAACACAACACAGAGGGATACAGAACATAGAAATATTTATTTCAAGATGCAAAAGAAATTAAACTATACAACTGTACATATTAATGAATATAAAACGATTTAATATAAAATAAAAAATAAACCTCTGCAAAATTAAAATTATACAACCGAACAAATTAATTGATATAAAATGAAAAATAAACTTCTGAAAAAAAATGTAATTCCTGCACACCTCCAGAAAAAATATAGCTGAGAAGTGATATGCAACTCTCATTTGTAGATGCTTTACAAGACATACATAGTCCTCACTTTAGATGAGCTCACAAAAAATAGTTATCTAACAACTAGTAAATGTTTTGCAACTACCATAATTAATCATGAATTACAGCAGGAATGTGTGTTAAAAAAGCATTTATTAACAAATTACGTGACTGTTACTACATGTCAGAATAATAAGATGTATAAATGTGCATTCAAAGAGTTTATTAATCATTTACTTACACTTTCTAAATGATCTCATGAACCACTGACAACTCCTAACTAACTGGTTTGTAAGTAATGTCATCCTTAATTTAGAAATGATGAATTCATCCTTAATAAAGTATGAAAATTTGATTATTAGGCATATTATATACATGCTTATAAATCAACAATAAAGCATCTATAGCTGTGTTTATAAACTGCTTACTAATGTCTATTAATGTGGGGCCAATGCTTCATAAATGATTAATTAACTATGTAATGATGCTTAACTAGTTCGATTCCCGCTTCCGACTTGTGTGTGTGGAGTTTGCATGTTCTCCCCGTGCCTCGGGGGTTTCCTCCGGGTACTCCGGTTTCCTCCCCTGGTCCAAAGACATGCATGGTAGGTTGATTGGCATCTCTGGAAAAATTGTCCGTAGGGTGTGAGTGCGTGAGTGAATGCGTGAGTGTGTGTGCCCTGCGATGGGTTGGCACTCCATCCAGGGTGTATCCTGCCTTGATGCCCGATGACTCCTGAGATAGGCGCAGGCTCCCCGTGACCCGAGGTAGTTCGGATAAGCGGTAGAAAATGGAATGTAATGATGCTTAACTAATGATTCATAGTGTGCAGTTATTATAAAGTCTTACCCAAAAATCTTAAAATATAAACTGTCAAACAAGACTGACAGATCATAAAAAAACAGCTTATTTGATTGACTGGTCAAAAGACTTGCTTGGGATAGTAGGGGGACAGTCACACTTTGATAAGATTCCAAACCTCAAGTCTCAATTCACCCATTTGCATGATAAAAGCCATAAAGCAAGGAAATAACACTCTTAGAAGAAAACTCCACATACAACATCTATATTATCTCACTCTATTTTAAAACAGCTTTCACAAATAGCATATAGTAAAAGCAAACAAGATGAAAACACATCTTTTCTTATTAGGTAGTGATGAGGGGGGTGTAGGTATTTAGACCCACTGAAGGAAGAGTTGGGGTCAGATGAGACCACAACAACAGTCATAAAATATAACTGTCATCAGGGTTCAGAGGTCATAAAAGTCTCTGCTTGAGTGACTGGTTGACAGAAACTTTGACAGGTGACCATAAATCAATCAAACTTTTGACACACAGTATATGATAACACTACTCACGACACACATGCGCACATGCAGATACACAAGCCAAGAAAAAACTGTTTTTTAACAGACTCAAAAACGTAAAGAAGAGTTATTCCCGTGAATAAGAAACCGGAAAAGCGGATGCTTCGGAAAGCTTCAATAAGAAAATGCGAATAAGAAGCTGGATTAAGCCTCGTCGTCTGGTAGATATAATATGGCGAAGTGCAGCTTGTCTCTTCAAGGTAGGACTCATATTAGAATGGTGAAATGTGCAAATATAGATGTGTAACATGAATCGTAAATTACATTAGATTAATAATAAATGAAACGCGAATAGTGAATTATTGGAAAGGTAAGAAGAAATTAAACGTCACATGCTTTTGTTTATGAGTGTCTGAAGTTAGGCAACAACGATCGTTTCTCTTATGTGACGTCCTCGTCTACACACTTTTTTGTTACCAAGTCAAAAGTATCTACTTTTCCATAACAAAAACAGTTCATACTTTTAGTACGTAATATAACAAGGCCAATTGGGACGTAACAACAGTCTCTCTCATTGGGCAGACGAGAGCATAAGCCCCGCCCCTCTTGATAAAGTACGAGTGGTAGCGGAACAGGTAGAATATATGAGCACCGCAGTTTAAATCATCTAACAATAGATTCACGAAACAAGCGGAAAACTCGAGAAATAAAACTGCTTTTAATGAAGACTGTGAGAAAGTTAAACTTTATAAACCGCGTTAGGAGACGAGATGATGAGAGACTGAATCTTTACCTCAGAGGAACATTTATTTCTTTGTTCTTTAATGTAAATTTCTCCTCGGTGAGTATCACTGTTTTTATGATAATTGTGTTTATTTAAATCCAATGTTGAAATTGACTATTTAACGGGTATTGAACAGAAACCGATTTAAATTCAATGTATGATGATGCAGTATAGTGAGATGTGCTAATATGTGCTGTGGGGTATCCACCATGTGACGCTAGCTTTGCTAGCTCTGTGCATAGACTCCATTGTAAAATCAAATTGGCGATTAGCACGTTTGATATATGTGTGCTAGTAACGTTAAATTGCGCATGTTTGAAATGTTGTGAATTCATTCTTGATTTAAACTTATTTCACATAATAACTGTAAAAATATTTATATAAATTATAAAACGATACCCAGATAAGTGACTGTTACGTAACGTCAACGTAAAATTTAAATCAAATTTATGTCGTGGCGACGTAATCTTGTGACGTAATCTGCCGGTCTTGGTCACGTCGTGACAACGTAAAAGATATAAAAAATGTAATTATTTTAATATTTTATCTAATATTCTATTGGCGGACATGCAGCAAAACTAATTTAACTTGTCCTTATTTGCTCATAACTATTTTAGAGAATTTAAAAATAACATGTAACGACACAGACTCACTCCTTTCATTTCTATAGATAAAACGATATTAACAGCAACATATCAAATCGCGTTTAAAACATTAAAAACATTAAAATGAACATCAAGTGTTTGTTCAAATACATAACTTCATATAACAGATACTTTATTTAAAACAGGATAGAGCATGATTAAGACAGATCAATAATTACAGAATCATAAATATAACAAAAAACACCTCAAATATACTTCATATGATTGCTGGTCTTTTATGCAGTTATCATTCAGGGGTCTCGACCTTTCTCAACGGTGCGACTAAAAATAATCAGACTAAAAATAATCAGACTAAAAATAATCAGAGCCGTTCAAGAGAAATAAAGTCTCCTCAACACTGAAAGTCTCCCTGTGATTCAACAACAGACACACATTAGGCCCATATTGTAGTCTAAACCAATCAGAGATAGTGAAGAGCGGACCCCCCTCTGATTGGCTGTGGTCCTGATATTCCTTCACGTGTGTGTACCAGAGGTCACATTAACCCAAAATTCTGTGACATTGACAGAATGTTTGTTAGTTTCCTTGTGTAGTGATGATGACAGAGCTCTTGTTCTTTAAGTGTGTCCTGAACCATTTTCCTTACTTTCCTTTTGTTCAAACGGTTTTGTTCAGTATTTTTATAGACTTCAACATTACGAAATGTCATTTATATTAAATTATTATACGAGTAAATCTCTTACCACTATAAAGTGACTTTAACTTGTGATACTGGACTGTTGTGCTTTTATTTTCATCACTTAACTTTAAACACGTTTCTCTCCAAATCCGTTACTGAACATCTTAGCGCTTCAGCCGACCTCAGCCATAACTTTAGTGAAATCAACCATTTTACTAATAAAAAATGAAATGTATTTCAAACTCTATATTGGACTTAAAAATCTGTCCAAATATTAGCCTTTGAACATTCACTGCATTTATTAGCCGTCTCACACTCTCACATTCACATGTGTGTGTACTGATGAAAGTCCTGTTTGTTCCCGAAAGTCACATTTTTTAATAATCAAATATATTGATTTGTGTGTTGGAGAAAGAAGTGAACTCCACTTTTAAATGTTACTATGGTTGATATGGGATTTTCATATAGCTGAATTGTATTTCAAAAAATGTCCATCTATTATAATGATGACATCATTTCATGTCTCTTTGTGTTTAAGACCGTTCTCCAGACGTGGACAACTATTCTGAAGAAGACGATGACAGTTATTCTTCAGAGCAGGAGGTCAGTGATGATGCCGTTCAGGGTCAGGTCAGCACTTCTCATTATGTCAATCATCACAACAAAAATCCACTGCAGTTTATTATTGTATTGTATGTTTCTGGCAGAATAAATACTGTCTTGTGTGTTAACAGTGGATATGAACAGAAGTTCAGATGCGTCTATAGCGCTTCACTCTACAGCTGTTGTAAGTATAAATGTGACTATTACACTTTACTAATAGTACAGAAACACAACATATAGATATAAATGACACAATGATTATGATCACTGAACTGAATCCACTGTACTGTGACTCTCTGTCACACATCAGTTCACATGTGTTATCGGTAGCTTGTTTCTGATGTGTCTAAGTGGTCTTTATCACGGCTACATGTCGGTTTCTGTGGCTGTGTGCTAGTGTTTATTTGTGTGTGCAGGAGCAGACGGCTGGGGGGGATGTCACATGTGACGGGGATGTGAACGCAGACAAATCAACAGCAAACATCGGCAAACTCTGCAAGGCCGAGTCTCAGACTCTCATGTCGTGGAGACGCTGTGTCTTTCGTTAAAAAAAGTAAGACCCTTTGTTTAGCCCGGCTAAATTGAGACAACTGAAAACGAATGGTTCAATTATATTTACAACACTGTTCAAGTTTGTGCGGCTCATTTCCAGACGACTGCTTCACGAACGCTTTGGTTAAAAGTGGGGCTATTCCAACCATTAAAACTTTACAAGGACAGTCTGGCGCTTCTGATTTGCAGCCTGTAAGTATATTTTCATTGTAAAACACTTTGTTAGGGACTAACTTGAGTTGACTTTGTCGTATGTTTGTGATCTGCAAATGCAGACATGCGCGCAACGTGAAAAAAGACAACATGAGTCCTAATAATGAGTAATAATGTTCCACTAGAGGCAACAAATGTTGTGTTTATATTGTCTTTTATTGAGTATTTATTTAGGGTTTATTGTCTTTGTTGAGTTGCGATGAGATGTGGCCTAACACTGGTTGATCAAGAAGGGCAAAAGCGCTCGCGTAATTTTATTATGTTGCTCGCGTTGTTTTATAATGTAACCATTCCCTGCTGTAGTTTGAGCTTTTTAACATCGTATATAAAACAGGGTGTCTGCGGATCCTTAAAATGTCTTAAAAAGTCTTAAATTCCATAATGTCAAAACAAGGCATTAATTAGCATTACAGTTTTTCTCAAATGCTTTGGCTCATTTCTTGAAACAGAAATTACATTCTCAAAATTCTAAGATCATTTGGCAAAACAGTCTTACAGTTCAGCACAACACTATAGCTCACTTGCTAAAGCTAATATCTCTCCCAAAACTTTTCACTCATGCCTCAAAACTTAATTCCTTTCCCAAATAAAGAGTCAGTGCCACGAAAATGACAAAGATCCTTCTCAAATGCTTTGGCTCATTTCTTGAAACAGACCGGACGCTCTCAACACTCTTGGTGCTTTTGCCAAAATAACGTGGATGGTTCGGCACAACACCATGGTTCACCTGCAAAAACTCATACCTCTCTCAAAACGGTTCACTCATGTGTCAAAACTAAATTAACTTCTCATTTAAACAGTCAGTGCCCCCAAAATGCTTCACCCCTTTGGCATTATGTAAGCACTATATCAAAAAGTCAAAATATTCAGATGTTTTCTCACTATGGCAGAGGACCATTGAAACATCCCTCATGTCCACCTTTCAGTCTTGGCCCATTCCTTCATTGACAATAGTTACTGTTCTGTTTTTTGTGTAGCTAACAGAATGCAATTGTGTATAAAACTGAAAAAAAGAAATAGGATTTTAGAGTAAGAGTAGCCTCCAAGGTTTGACATCACACATTTTAATCATTATCTTTCACACATAGTTACGTCAATACATAAGAGTAAAAAGAAAATGTATACACCATAGTAAAGTGTAATATAAATACACAAATAAAAAACTATTCAAATTATATGCAGCCTAGAGTGCTGTAAATAAAGCTGGAGTTTCTTCACTGGTCGCTGTCCTCACCCTCCCGCTCCTGGGCATCATCCTCACCCTCCTGTCCATCATCCTCACCCTCCTGTCCATCATCCTCACCCTCCAGTCCATCATCCTCACCCTCCTGTCCATCATCCTCACCCTCCAGTCCATCATCCTCACCCTCCAGTCCATCATCCTCACCCTCCTGTCCATCATCCTCACCCTCCTGTCCATCATCCTCACCCTCCTGTCCATCCACACGCTGCTGTCTGTCTGGCCACAGATTCTCGTCCACATCACAGCGTATATTCTCTCTGGCGATGCAACGAGGGAAGAAACGGCGTGCATGTCGCAACCGTCCCCTACACTGATCTCCTGTAATATCCTCACACGCAGTGTCCATTGCATGGAGCAGTGACCTCTGATCTTGAGCCTGATGCTCATACACTCTCTACCTCAAAGCGGAGAAAAACTCCTCAATAGGATTAAGGAAAGGAGAGTAAGGTGGCAGAAACACCATGACCATCCTTGGATGAGTAGTGAACCAGGCCCTGATGAGTGGGCCACGATGGAAATTGACATTGTCCCATACAAATACAAATTGTGGTAGGTGAGGCCCTATGAGACCTCTCTCTTTTTGAGGGATCAAATGAATATGAAGGCGGTCCAAGAAGATGAGGAGCTTCTATTTATTGTATGGGCCAAGACTGGGGATGTGAGTGGCCACACCATTCTCAGATATTGCAGCACACATAGTTATATTGCCCTCTCGCTGTCCTGGGACATCCACCGTGGCCCGGTGGCCAATAATATCACGGCCAGGTCTTCGCTCATTGGCCTTGTTGAAGCCAGCTTCATCCACAAACATGAGGATGTGAGGGGTCTCGTTTCCTTACAATGCCATTTTTCTCTACAATAGCGTAAAAAAAGAAAACATCAAATCAGTCATACAGAAGAGTCATACACTACACCAGGGGTTCTCAACCTTTTGCAAGCTGGGCCCCCCAAAGCTGCTTCATTGCAGTTGGGGCCCCAGCGCCCCCCCCCCCCACACCACACAACCTTGGATGGATGGAAGGATGGATGGCCGGCCGGCTATTATCTTTAGGCCCACATTATTATTATTATTATCATCAGTAGCTGTAGGTAGGCCTATTATCATTACTAGGCTATTGTTATAATTGGCAGTAGAACCAGACTTCTAATGTGAGCTTGCAGACATTATTATTATTATTATGAGTAGTAGTACGCCTATCATCATTACTAGGCTATTGCTATATAATTATATGAGGTTAAATGCTTTATTGTTGTTGTTGTTGTTATTATTATTATTATCATCAGTATAGGCCTATTATCATTACTAGGCTATTGCTATAATTGGGAATTTGCACCAGACCTCTGATATTAATGTATGCTTTATTATGGTTATTATTACTAGGCCTAATAGTAGGTATCATCTGCATTTTGTAACAGAAGCTTGCAGGTACGTGATGTTAATGCGAGACCTGAGCCTGCTTTGCCTTGCAAAGATCCCCAATTCTTGGCTCAATGTTTGATAAACATAGTCTCAGATCATCCTCGATTTGTGCACGATTGCGGTATTTCGTTTTGAGTGCAGTCATTTTTGAGAATCCTGCCTCACACAGATATGTCGACGCGAAAGGAAGGAGAATCTTCATGGCGACGTCACAGAGTTCAGGATATTCCTGCATCAATGCTGCCCAGAATGACGAAAGAGGGCAGGAGTTAAAGAGTTCCTTCAGTCTACTGTCACTCTTCAGCTCAATAAGCTGTTCCTGCATATCAATTGATAGCTCGTTTGCTGTGCACACAAACGGATCTCGAACCCACGCAAAAGAGCGATAATCCTCTTTAAAGTACGTCGCAAATTGTTTTCTCATTGCTGACAGGTGCTCAGACGCTGATTGAAATAGGGATGAGAAATCGTGTGACGTGCCTGCATCAGTGATAAAGTCTGCAAGGCTGGGAAACATGTTGCAGTTCCCTTGACTGATGCGGCCATGCCAGAGGTCTAGTTTTTGTGTAAAGGCGTGCACTTTGTCTGCAAGGATCAAAATATGAGTTCCGCGGCCTTGCAAAGACAGGTTGAGGCCATTCAAGCGGTCAAATATATCGACCAAATAGGACAGAGACGCAAGCCACATAGTGTCATCCAGATGCTTCGCCAGATCTGATTTGATTTCTGTCAAAAACCACTTCACCTCCTCTCGAAGCTCATACAACCCCTGTAGCACCCGCCCCCTGGAGAGCCAGCGAACTTCAGTGTGCAGAAGCAGCTGTTCGTGCCCTGACCCCATCTCCTGGCAGAGGACCCCAAACAAGCAAGAGTTTAACGGCCGTGATTTGATAAGATTTATCATTTTCACGGATTGGTTCAGCACGGAGTCAAAAAGAACCGGCATTTTTTTAGCAGCTAGTGCTTCGCGATGGACCATGCAATGTGTCCATTTCACAAGTGGAGCTACTTGCTGAACTCGAGCAGCTAGGCCACGCTCACGCCCCGTCATTGCTTGCGCACCATCCGTGCATACGCCAACGCATCGGTCCCAAGCCAAACCATTTTCAAGGATAAAAATATTAAGGACATTGAAAATGGCTTCTCCTGTAGTGTGCAACTGAAGAGGCCGGCAAAACAGTACATCCTCCTCAATCGCCTTGTCCCGTAGATACCTGACATAGGTGAGGAGCTGTGCCTGCCCAGCAATATCAGTGGATTCGTCCAGCTGCAGCGCGTAGTAAGGACTCTTTTTTACAAACTCGATCAGTTGCTCTCTGATATCATTGGACATGTCTACAATTCTCCTAGCGACTGTGTCATTGGACAGTGGTACTGCACCGAGTTTGGCTGCTGCACTATCGCCTATCATTATTCTGCACATGTCTTGCGCTGCCGGCAAAATGAGAGTCTCTGCGATTGTATGCTGTTTACCCAGTTTACCGATTCTTTTGGCCACTACATACGATGCCTCCAAACACTGTTTAGACACAGTGCTGTGCACTGAAATGGTTGCCTGTTGCTGATGGAGGCCATCAAGCTTTCTTTTAAAATATTCAGCTGGCTTATTTTTAATGCCAGGATGCTTTGTTTCGAGGTGCCTTTTTAATTTGCAGGGCTTCATACTGTCGTTTGCCAGCACCTCGGCACACACGACACACTGAGGTCTCAGATCAGCCGTAACTGTAAACCCAAACTGCAGGTATGCTTCATCGTACCTTCTAAGCTTTTTTGCAGCTGGTGGTGCGTCGGTTGGCTTGTTGGTCCGCACAAGAAATTTCTCCATTTTTGTTATGTGTTTTAAATAAAGTTTAGGCAATATGTAACTGTGTGTGTGGCTGTGTTGAGAGACGTATCAGGGGCTAATCAATCGGGACTTAGGGACGATCTTTAATTAAACGAACAAAATAATTATTTTGCAGACAATTCAGATTTTATTTGAATACTTAAAGATTGTAGTGTGTGTGTGTGTGTCTTAGTCGTGTGGGTTGTTTTAGCTAAGTGTAGCTACTGCCTAGCAGTTAAAAAAAAATACTGGCAAGGGCTGAGATTTGATCTAATCTTTAACAAAAATGTTTGTGGGTTTAGTCTTTAAAAAGACTGTTGAGGTTTTGTAGTAAAGGCCTATGTAAATCGAGATTGATAACAGACTAGCGAGAGCTGGCACAAGTGAACTTGGCAAGAGACTAGACTAGAGTGAATGGAGAGCTATGTCTTGAGTCAATTTAAATCGCAGTTATTTATTTTTGTATTTTGAGTGAGTGAACATTTACATTTACAACCCGCTCTGCAAGCTAGGGCGGGAACGGCGGCGGCCATGCGCATGCGCGATTCATTTGCAGCCTGGACGCGGAGGGGTGTGTGTCTCCTCTCTGCTCTGAGTGCTGCGTGAGGCTACTGAGAGTCTGACCGCCTTGAAGTGCTTTTGGACGGGAGAGGGGCTAACGGCAGCACCCGCTGCTCGTTGTGAACAGTAGGCCTAACTGCAGAGTGACTCGTGCTTTCGAGTCTCCAAACACCACAAAAGTCTCCAAAAACAACAGTAAAATTCGCTGGATTTGTCACATTGACAAAAACAAGTCGCCAGGAGGATGATTTGTTTGTGTTATAAGCAGTGCTTGAAGTGGGGGAAAAGGTGGCGGTACTCTCTTTGCATTGGCAAATCATTACATTTTTACAGTGAAAAACAAAACTTGGAGATATTGCTGTTAAAACAATTTAGTGTTTTTTATTTATTAACAACATAAATGTATTTAAAAATGTTTTTTTGTGTGCGTGGCTGCGTGTATTTCACAAAAACTAAAGGAAAGCTTTAGCTGTAGCCTATATTCTGACTAGTTTATTCGTTTTATATATATATATAGGCTATATATATATAACTAAATAGGACCTCAGGTTTTATATGTTTGCAATCTCTG
Organism: Triplophysa dalaica; assembly: GCF_015846415.1. Classification (NCBI taxonomy): domain Eukaryota; kingdom Metazoa; phylum Chordata; class Actinopteri; order Cypriniformes; family Nemacheilidae; genus Triplophysa; species Triplophysa dalaica. The sequence continues at coordinate 14,652,636 of NC_079551.1, forward strand.
AAACTTCCACCCGTCATAAAAATTAATTCTGATGGTTCAATTTTCTGCATTTTTCGCATCCGAAGCAATTATTTTGAGGGTTGTTTTTGACAATTGAGAGCCACCAAATGACGAATATGAAAAAACGAATAAGACAGTTTCGGACTTTTGAGGCTTGCGCAGCTTCTCGAGGAGAAATCAAACAAATGAGCGTCGTTTTCTAAAGTCTATGAGCGCAGCACACACAAATAAACTAAATTGACATAGTGCAGTTAAATGTGGTGATTTTATATTTATAACTTTTGAATGCAGTTCAGCAACATGCATCACACGACCTGACGACCAAGAGAGCTGACAATTGACCGTCACTTAATTTACCATCACCTCACGATTGAAAATGTGACATTGATTTCATATGACAGTTCAACAAACAAGTTATTAATAGTAAGTCACTTACATTTTTGACGAAATAATGACTGTTTTGGTCTATTTTAGCAGCGAAAATAGATCCGATGAATCCAAACAAAGATCACAGCATAGCGCATCTCACAGCAACAATCAATCTTGTTTTGAATGATTCAGTGTTTTGAACGAATCGATTGAGTCATGGATTCAATGACCCATGCACAAACATCTGTCTCATTCTTGATGAATCGGCCGTTTGAACGAATCGTTTGAATGAACGACTCAATGACTCGCTTAATAAAACCGCTTTTCACCTGCATTTGCGCTCACTATCCACAAACCAATCAAATTTGTTCAAAACTCTTTTTTTTTAAATCAGTCCCAACACATTTAAATTTTTATTCAGGAGTTATGTATATACACAACTATAACTTTTTATGAAAGTAGTTTAGTGATAAAAAAAATGTTAAAAAAAATATTTTTTCAGTTTTTTTTTTCTCTCCCATCCTGTAGTCTACTCGCGCCCCCCCGGGAGAGTGTCCGGGGCGCGCCCCACCGGTTGAGAACCAGTGCACTACACTTACAGACAATTACATAGGCACTAATTTCAGGTCTTTGACCCTTTTTCTTATAGTATGTTATATTCTTCAAAATCAGGATTATAATGATAATTTCATCATACAGTAAACTGCAGTTTTTAGGCGAATGTTGAAGTCAGATACGTGCGGCAAATGTGTCAAAATGCAAAGTTAATAGCCAGATAAACAAACTGTAACACCCAAGAAATAACGCTACATGCTAATTACCTTGAATTGAAATGAGGAAGAACCGATTACATTTTATCACCTGTCAGTACAATTGCTTGTGAACATGATGTTCGAATAAATAGGAGGCGTTACATTTCCGTCAAACACTTGCAGTTCAACCAATCACTACGCACTGGTTGATCACAAAACTAAATACCTTTATAAGGTTTCTTTTTAGTATGGGAATTTTGACATTATTTTGTGTTTATATGTCCGTTTCAGTATAAGAAGAGGTGAAGGAGAACTTTCAAGTTTAGTATTTTGTGCTCTGACTCTCTTGGCACGTGCATCTCTACAACCTGTGACACCTGAAGGCTTTTAGTTATTATTCTTCATGAAAGCTGATTTGATGCACGTTTGGCTTCTATCAATATAAACTGACAAATAAATAGCATTTATCGTGATGTATAACATTTTGTATGCTTTGCAGTATTGTTGGAGAGCTTTATACAATAGTTCAGTGCTTAAAGTTTAAACACATGTTTCCTTCATAAGTTTCACAGATATTCAGATGAGTCTACAGCACTGGACTCAACAGTTGTGGTACGTACACATTTTTAATTATGACACATGTATAAATTTGACTTACTAATACGTTACTAATAGTACAGAAACACAACATATAGATATAAATGACACAATGATGATGATCACTGAACTGAATCCACTGTACTGTGATTCTCTGTCACACATCAGTTCACATGTGTTATCGGTAGCTTGTTTCTGATGTGTCTAAGTGGTCTTTATCACGGCTACATGTCGGTTTCTGTGGCTGTGTGCTAGTGTTTATTTGTGTGTGCAGGAGCAGACGGCTGGGGGGGGTGTCACATTTGACGGAGATGTGAACGCAGACAAATCAGCAGCAAACATCAGCAAACTCTGCAAGGCCGATTCTCAGACTCTCATGTCACTTAGGTAGCACGTCCATCCTTCTTCTCCAATCCTCTTGTTATCACTATCTCTCCGAAAGCTGTTTCATCCAATAATAATCATAACTGTTTGATCAGAATAAGGATGATTAGTATTTTTCTATGTTAAACATTCACATTTAAACATGTCTCTTGCTTTTTTATGTTCGCTATGGTCAAATACTTTTGTGTACACATTTGATAGTTTTACCCTTGTCTCAGTTCCAAACTGTCAGAAAATATGAATCCCTATACGACATTTTGAAATCTAATATAATTTTGAGGAATTTTACACTCCACATTAATATTAACTATGGCGAAAAAGACTTAAATTTTGACTTTCCCTCAATACCACAACAAACTAGTTGGGTTTTTCCAAACATTGCTTAGCATTTCTCATCGCTTTAAACAGTGGTTCTTAACTTTGTCCCGCGAGATCCATTTTCCTGCAGAGTTTAGCCCCAACTCTGATATAAAACACCTGAAAAGGCTAATCAGTGACTTCAGAAACAGACGCGCACAACTTAATGCGGGGCTGCACAGATTTCTTGACATGTCGCATTAAAGTACCGCGAGATCGATTCAAATGCGCACGGAGCAATCTGCACTTGAATCACTGTCGCAGTACTTCAATGTCACAAGCTGGTAGATTTTCGCAGCGCCGCATTAAGTTGAACGCATCTATTCCTAAAGACGCCGATTAGCTTGTTCAGGTGTTTTATATCAGAGCTGGGGGTAAACTCGCAGGAAAATGGATATTGTGGCCGGCGAGATCCCATGCATCCCTGGGAGATCCCTGGTCCTCTTTGACACCCACTGGCTCCAGTGCCCTCCACTCAGGCGGCCACTTGGAAGAAGACGTCGAAGAGGAGACCACGACCCCGTCAGCAGCTGCGGCAGAAGCGGCACTCTTGGGAAGATCCCATGGAGACCGAGAATACCTTTAGGCCACCCAGCCATTCCGTCGCGGGCCCTGCCCCGTCCCAACAGCCCACTTCAAGGAGTTTTCCTCTCCCTCTGGGTGTTTTTCACAGCTGCTCTCACCCTCTTCACGACGGTGTTTGGAAACCAGACGTTTCGTCATTGCGAGACGCAACGTTGAGTATACTCCGCAGCCCTCAGCACTCTCAAATCGAAGGTGCGTAGAGCTGAATCGCCAGGCAGGTATGTCAGCAGAGCCGATCTTCTCCCTGGGGGCCTCCCCAACACCTTTGCCCAACACCTTCTCTACAACCTCCGCTTTGAACCGGTGTCAGTCCACGTCTTGCATTGCAACATGTAGGCCATAGGGTGTATGCCTGCGAAAGCACCTTTCCATAGGTGTGTCAGTGTGCTGCTTAGCCTCCATTCTTTCCCCCACGGTGCGAAGAAAAAAGGCATTCCATACATGAATAAGCAAGCACCCCCTGCGGGCGGGCTGGGCAGAGCAGCCCTTCCCCTTAGGAGGGGTACCTTCTGAGTTGTCCACACATAGCTCTAACCGGACACTGTGCTACCGGACGTTGTACCTACCCCACTCGGACAGTTCCGTCTGATGTATTCTCATGATTTGTTCCCACCTTAGTAACTCAAGACCTCCCTAGGTGGACCTCCACCTCGCGGCTAACTACTTCAGTCTGCTTAGTTTTTCCCATGACATATACCCTGACAGTGCGACCGTGTGGGTGTCTCCAAAAGAACTCCTTCCGATGGTAGGAAGTGCTCTCTGTAGTGCATTCCCCATTCGAGGAGTGCACTTACCCATTGGACTTACGGCACAGTGAGGACAGAAGGTAGAGGCTTCCCACCTTTTCTAAATGCTCTGGGACCCTCTGCCTACCTATCCACTGGAAGATTGCAAATTTAACACAAGCGCTCCCGTCTGACACGCCCGGGCCAGTCACCATTGCTTCGCTGAGATTGTGATACGGCACAGCATTGTGGCGGGTTTTAATAGGAACCCCATCTGTCGGTTCGACACAACGCCGAAGAAACAACAGAAAGGGAACATCTTGGTTATCGATGTAACCTCAGTTCCCTGATGGAGGGAACGAGACGTTGTGTCCTTCTTGCTACAAACACGTGCCAGCCGTTGCAGTAGTTGTGGGAGGCTCTCAGGCTCCTCAGAATTAAAGGTGAACGAATGCAGCACGCCGTCTCCCTTTTATTCCCGGATATCCGGGGACGGAGTCCATCCATCCATCCATTTTCTTCGGCTTATCCGGGGCCGGGTCGTGGGGGCAGCAGTCTAAGCAGGGATGCCCAGACTTCCCTCTCCCTAGACACTTCCTCCAGTTCTTCTGGTGGGAAACCGATGCGTTCCCAGGCCAGCCGGGAGACATAGTCCCTCCAGCGTGTCCTTGGTCTTCCCCGGGGTCTTCTCCCGGTGGGACATGCCCAGAACACCTTCCCGGGAAGGCGTCCAGGGGGCATCCGGAAAAGATGCCAGAGCCACCTCAGCTGGCCCCTCTCGATGTGGAGGAGCAGCGGATCTAATCTGAGCTCCTCCCGAGTGACAGAGCTTCTCACCCTATCTCTAAGGGATCGCCCGGCTACCCTGCAGTGAAAGCTCATTTCGGCCGCCTGTATCCGGGATCTTGTCCTTTTGGTCATGATCCACAGCTCATGACCATAGGTGAGGGTAGGAACGTAGATTGACCGGTAAATCGAGAGCTTCGCCTTGCGGCTCAGCTCCTTCTTCACCACGACAGACCGGTACAGCGACTGCATTACTGCAGAAGCTGCCCCGATCCGTCTGTCAATCTCCCGTTCCATCCTTCCCTCACTCGTGAACAAGACCCCCAGATACTGAGAACCATGGCCTCAGATTTGGAGGTGCTGATTCTCATCCCAGCCGCTTCACACTCAGCTGCAAACCGTCCCAGTGCATACTGGAGGTCCTGGTCTGATGGGGCCAGCATGACGACATCATCCGCAAAGAGCAGAGATGAAATCGTGTGGTCCTCAAACCCGGAGACAAATGGTTGCCCTGCCGGAGTCCAACATGCACCAGAATAAGTCTGATTTACTGCCGGCAATGCGAACCAAGCTCCTGCTCCGGTCATACAGGGACTGGATGGCCCTTAGCAAAGGGTCCCGAATCCCATACTCCCGGAGCACCCTCCACAAGATGCCGCGAGGGACACAGTCGAATGCCTTCTCCAAATCCACAAAACACATGTGGATTGGTTGGGCAAACTCCCATGAACCCTCCAGCACCCTGGAGAGGGTACAGAGCTGGTCCAGTGTTCCACGACCGGGACAGAAACCACACTGTTCCTCCTGAATCCGAGGTTCTACCATAGGCCGGATTCTCCTCTCGTGTACCCTAGGACGCATTCAAAGGCTAAACCATGTGGTGCACGAGAATGCGCTTTTGGTATGTTGTCGCACGCCCCTCGCATACACAGTAAGCGAAAAAAACGGCTTCCTACGGCTTTCCTACGAAAAACCTGCATGCAGTTTATGCGCATTCATATTTTTGTGGCTTTTGTGGAAATTTGGGCAAAAACCAGATGCTGTTAAAAGAGAAAAGTGAGATAGCAAAAACATATTCTGTCATGTGTTGTCATGTGACATGTTCATGTCATTCTGCTGTAGGCTTTACGTACATACGAGATCATTTTGACCTCTGACCTCTGCACACAGCAATAGGTTTGTGGTTTTTGCATGTATTGTATGCATTGTAGACAAATGAACCACAGTGATTATTGAATTAATCTTTATTCATTAATAATATCTTTTTATTGAGTATATTTAGTCTGCAATTGATTCATTTTGCATCCATTGGCTGTAATAGTCCACATGCGGCGTGGAAAATCTGCATAGTCCAGAAATGTCGTAGGTGAGCAATCCATAAACTGCATGGAAATTGCGCGTAATCCACAAACTTCGGAGGTGAGCGACTCCCTTCTTTCCAATGCCCGGGGCATAAAAAAACCCCTAATAGGTTGGTTTCACGTGACGTCACGATGCTGCATCGTGAGAGCGCGAAATTCAGATGGAGGGCAGGAAGTAAAATAGTTGAGGATCTGCCAGTGCCGTCTGAAAAAATGCCAATGTTTTGTGTAGTTTACGGCTGCTCCAATCGTTCAAACAGAGAAAAGGATTTTACAGAGTACCAAAGATTGTCACTCATAAATGTGAGAAATGTAAAAAGTTCACAGAACAACGCCGTAAAAAGTGGATTTTTAACGAACTTCTGCGGTCGGGAGGAGCAGAGTCTGTTAATGCCCGTGTGTGCAGCGACCACTTCGTCGGAGGTTATGTTATATAGCCAAATTGTTTTTTGTGTCTGTGTTTATATAGCATTCGGTTTTCGTTAAATGCTCTTTACTTAGTAATTATTATAAAGTTAACGGTAGTCTAATATGCAGTTCATTTGGGCTTTTTTGACTGCCCTAGCGCTTTGGGTGACGTTGAGTCGGTAGATTGGGCTCCGACGGTCAACCTAAGGTCCCCAAAAACTAAACCCAAATCAGAGGCATCTCTCAAACGAGAGCAGAGGATGACGCTCAAGGAAGACCAACAAAGACGGTCGAAATGTACAGAGGCTATGTTGGATCTCCAACAGACAGATGAGAGCCAGGATCTGACACAGACAGCCGAAAGTTCCGAACCGAAGCAGCGTGACTAGTGACCAGTGGATGAAAGTATTACACTTGTGTAAAACTAGTGACGAGGGCTAGTGACTAGTCCAATTGTACTGGCTATATGTATTATATGTAATGAAATGGAATCTAATCTGTTATTGCACACCATGTTCTTATTATAACAATTGTTGAAAAATCTAATATTGTAAATAAACCACCATTTATAATTCTGTCTTCTCAATGGCATTTAATGTTTGCATTTATATTAAACAACAGCCAGAACTTACAAAGACCACACTTATAACAATAGTCAAAATGATAGATAGTTGGTGATGTCAACAGCATCCACTGTTGGCAAATCTTCAAGTTCGACATAAAAGCTCAATCATCTTCACGAGTAACGGGTCACGACCAACATATCTGTTTACTAACTCCTTGTATATTTTGCTTGAAACTGGTCCTAATTTCATACAATACGGACTCTCCGCAACGGTTTCCTCCATAGACGTATTCTCCATATTTACTTCCTGCCCTCCATCTGAAATCGCCCCGCCTTCGAGCGTCATCATAATCACGTGACTGAAACCCAGCTATTCCCACTTCTCTTTTCCCCCATTTCTTCAACATACCGATCGACACGTGTACCATTTGCAAGCGGGATTACGCCCAGCTGAGCCAACACCTCTGGGTGTCGCATGGGGTCAAAAACATGGAAGAGTGGAGGCTGCTCCTGGCACTGCAGTCCGGCAGGGTCAGGGCTGCAATAAAGAGTCGGCAAGGCTGGACCGGCATCTGAAGGCCCACACTGAGCTTACGGTGGCAACGCGCAGGCAGCACGTTAGTTAGATGAAGAGGCTTCTTTGTCTAAAGCAATTGGCTGCACTGCGGGCCTCAGACCTGCAGGTGCCAATGGTGTCGACGCTGGACTTCATGGAAGAGGAGGAGGGAGAGGTTGCTCTGGACCAAGCAGAAGAGTAGGGATCGGAGGAGCAGGAAGAGACAGAGGAGAGTGGGTGTCCAAAAAGAGCTTGCGTCATGGCGAGGGAAACCGTGGCCCAGCTCAACTCCCAGGTGGACACCCTCACGTCCACCCTGAAGGAGCTTTCCAGGCTCTTCTGCATTATGCAACGCCGCTCACACCGAAGGCCTTCGGACTTCAGGCGTCAGGCGAAGCAACTCCTCTCCTCATTTGCGATCGAGGAAGACAACGTGGAGGAAGATGCAGTGCCGCCTCAGCATTCCTCCTCCAAGGCGTCAACCAGCAAGTCCTCTGCGACGCCTGGGGAGCATGGGCTTCCCCAGTTCCCGGACCACGACGCGGTCTTGAGTGAGTGTGACTCTCCGCCTGTGGCCCCTTGAAGGTTATGTGCTGTTTTGTGTGTCTTTGAGTTAACCTGTCTCTTTTTTGCTGTCTCTCTTTCCAGAGACACTGATGGAGCAATACAGGGCCCACCAGGAGGGCCCCGACCCCTCCACTAAGCTGTGGGACAATGTCGCCAGCAATTGTATCGCATCAAGCGATTTGTTGCGTACATGGCCCAGGCAGGGGGCAAGCTCCAGACCCTGGACTTCCTCAATGATACGGAGAGGATGCGAAGGCAAGACCAGTTGCAAGCGCTTTTTGTGACAAAACAGTGTTTTGCGTTTCCCCACTGACTGTCATTCTGTCTCTTTTTATTTTTTTTGTCTATCTGTCTGCAGGTGGGTAAAGACTCTCAGAACCATGGCGATTCGGGAGACAACAATCAATCATTACTTGAAGAACATAGCACAGTTTATGGACTATGTGGCCGCAACACCCCCTCTGAGCTGCCGCCTCTCCAAGAGGGTCTTGTTGTCGATCAGAAGGGAAGTGAGGATGATGCTGCAGTGCATGAATCGCCCCGCCACTTTGCACCAAATGACGGTGAAGCGGGCCAAAGACGGGCAGCTCATCTCCAAGGCCCTCTTGGAGAAGTGCAGGGAGGAGGCCAGACAGAAAATTGCCCAAATTATCGGTAAGTCGATGTCTTCAGTGGTTAGTTGCAGTTCACTATCCTTTACTAAAGCTCCTGTTATTTTGTGTTCCTCCAGATGAGCTGGAAAATACCAAGGCTCAGAAGACCCAGTTCAGATTTTATGGGTATTTGACAGCGTTCCTGGCCTCGATCTATGGTCACCGCTGCGGGCTCTTCCAAAATATGACCATAGAGGGTCAGGAACGCGACCAAGACATCAAATACTTACCTCATCAATGTAAGGGATCTGCCTATGTGTGTGTGTGTGTGTGTCTCTTCTCTTGCTCATTTCTGGACGTTTTCTTGGATTTTGTTCGCAGGTCAACTTGCACAAGACCAACCAGGCCTTCGGAACGGCAGAAATTGCGCTCTCCGCAGAGGAGTACAGCTGGTTCGAGCGGTTCCGGGCGATGAGGAAGGAATTGGTGGGCGGGGTCGAGGCCAAGCTAGTTTTTTTTTACATCTAGTACAAATCCGTGCAAAAATCTGAACAGCCACTTCCAGGCAGCTTGGAAGGAGATGGGGCTTCCAAAATACCCCACATTCACAGACCTCCGGTCGGCCATCGCCACTCATGTAAGTTTGAGATTTTGTCCTTTTTGGTGTGGATATTGTGTCTAAATCCTCTTTTCGTCTCTCTCTCTACAGGCCAGGAACAATGGCACCATTGAGGACCGATCAAAACTGTCCCGTTTCATGTGTCACGACACAAGGACTGCGGACAAGTTCTACGCGTGTAACCTAAATACCAAGGAGGCATGGGAGCACAGGCAGCTCTTCGAGAAGGTGCTGGAGAGGGGCCTGACGTGCCGGACGAGCCCATCGGCAAGGCCGGCAAGAGGTCTTGCAAGCGAAAGCGAAGTGACAATGCGTCTCCGCTCACCTCACAGACCACAACTGAGGATGAAGTGTAGCAGGTCTACCAGGAGTTGGGAGTGTCCTCGGTGGATTCGGAAGAGATAGGTTTGTCTCCTGTCACAGTCATGTCTTCTGTCACAGTCATGTCTCCTGCCTATTGCTAACCTTTGTCTCTCTTTTTTCACGCAGAACTCATCTGATTGCGACCCATCTAAGGCCCAGCCGTCCGTGGCCAGGCCCATGAGCCATTGTCCTGACGCCTCTGAAAATTAGATGGTCCCCGGCAGAGTCACCTTACAAGCTTTCCAAAGAATACCCCTTCAGCGCCTGATCCAGTGCCTGTCCTGCTCCAGTGATCCTTTGCTCCGCACCTGACCCGCGTTTCCCCCGCCCCAGAGTTCCCCGACTACTCCACCCCTACCCAGCTCCAGCTGTTCCCTGTTCTGCCATCCCCGTTGTTTGTTGTTTTTGTTCCTGACCTTCCCAGCTCCTGCCTCACCTCCCCAATACCCCTTTAAGGGGTTTTCCTGTAAATAGTTCCATTTCATGTTTTTACTTGTTTGTTATTGTTCTGATGTTCCAATGTGTTTTTTATTATGTTCAATAAATGTTCCACCTTATGTTTCAAATGTCCATTTGCCTCCGACTCACTTGATTCAACTACGGTGCTAGCTAAAGTTGCTTAATTTAACGAATAGACAAAAATCTTAACTTGAGGTTAACTTAAAGTAAATTGCGGTTACTTGTTTTTTCACACAAAACACTCATCCACAAATGATTCATTTGATTCTGAATTTTTGGCATAACTTAATAATAAAATAACATAACAATAACCACAAAACACCTACCTGCGATGGGAAGACTCAAGCGTCGTCTCCAGCGTTGTCTCCATCTGATTCTTCAAATGGTGCTTACAAATTCTGTAACAGAAACAATAACTTATATAAAAGATGTTAAGTGACAAAAGACTCTATAATTTGTCTCACCTAAGCAAAATGTGCATGCACGGCCTGCATCAAAAGCTTTAACATTCATACTCTGTAAAAAAGGTTTAAGCATGTACATAATCAACAAAAGTATAATACATTATTGAGCAAGTGTTTGCATTCTCATTTGTATCATTCACTACATTCTACACTAATATGTGGTGAATGTATGCAAAAGGCCCAAAAACATTAAATTGTGAAGAGGTCACAGGTTAAACTGAGCTCATATGGATACGTAAAAAGACACAAATGAAAATGCAAACACATGATCTTTAATGTATTATAGTGTAGACTGTGGTGAATGTATGCAAAAGGTAATAATAATTTATGGCATTGTGCAGTGTGTTCACTGTGAGAGGTCAAAGAATGCTCAGGGCATACACCAGAGGCTGAAACATTCAGAACTTAAAGAAACAAAGTAATCAAACCATTTAAAATCATGTAGGCCATAAGTTTTCTCTGTGAACAATTGAACATGCTTTGAAGCTCAGGTGAGAGTGTCTGGAGAGCAAGATGTTTGTCAACAAACTTACCCTAACCACCATCTTATTTTTCAGCGCAACCACACGGTTTTGACCAGACAAGCAAGCATGACACATGTGAGTATATCTTTGCTTTCTTTTAAATGTAATTTTCTTTAAAAAAGTATTTTAATTCAGCAATAATTGTAGCCCAGTTTGCAATGCAATGTATATGTTCATTTTGCATATGCTCATCACACTCTGCACTGTATTACATTAAAGATAATGTGTATGCTTTCTAACATGTGTCTTTAACAGCATCTGAGGAAGGCCCTTTGTGTGTATGAGCTCAGTTTGACCTGTGACCTCTTAACAATGGAATTACATTAAAGATCATGTGTATGCTTTCTAACCTGTGTCTTTTACAGCATATAATGTCTGCCCTGCATGCATGTCTGCTTATTTGAACCTTTATTTTGTCTTCCAGGTTCCAAGGTCTGAATGCCCCCTGTGCCACAAGGACATTACTAATTTTAAGCAGCACCTTAGGTTGATGCATAAAATCACAAATGTTCAGGCGCCAGTTATGGCAGAAGTTGGGAAGGGGCAGAGTCTTCCTTGGAGGACAGATCTGCCCCTTGTGCAATGTGTTTTTTAAACAGTTCGAAAAGCACTTAGAAACTGGCCATCCAGACATCTCTGTAAGTCATTGATAAAACACATTTAATTGTTGCTTTTTTGGTTAGTTTTCTACACACTTAGATGTCAATTTGTCTTTTTCAGTCAGTCAAGAAGAGCAAAATTGTTAAAAGAATGGAGAGAGAGGTCCCCATGGGGAAGTTGCGAGAGCTGGAGGCCAGCAACCCTGCCATCCCCATGGTGACCCTAAAGGATGAGGCGCAAGGCAATTCAGGTAGGTGGTAGGTTGTCAATTAAAAGTGTGTATACTACTCAACTACTCTCTCATGACATAATAAATCTCAAGTGTTGTGTGACTCTCGTGTTCTCCCAGGAAACCCCATCGCTCCTGAGACCCTAAACATAAACACCCACCTTTCTTCCCCTGATGTGCCTGCCTCCCCTTCCTTCAGCTCCTCTCTCACTCCTGAATATTCAAGCCCTCACATCAGCCCTCCTAGCCACGCCAGCCACTCCTTCATATGATAATCGTCCCTTCCTGTCCTGCCTCTACAGCCTACGGGGGAGGCTTATTCAGTCCCCTCCTATTTAGTGAGGAGGAACACAGTATGTTGGAGAACATGGGTGAGTCTTAAGCAGTCACTGACATCTTAGTTAGTCTAAAATGTGCATTCAAACTCTGAAAACTAAACCAATGCTTTATTTAACCACAGACATTCCCACCATCACTCTAGAGGAGGAGGAGGCCATTAGTAATCAAATGTGTAGGTGTTCAATTGTGTTTTCGATGCTTCTATGGTGGAAAAAAAATCAGCAATTTAACAGACTCTTCCTTCTTCTTTCAGACAACATGGAGATTGAAGAAATCAAGGATCTGGGTTTCAGGATGTTGATGGACCTGTAGTTTTTTTTAAATTGTAAATATGTTGTATGAATCTCTTAATATGTTTCTATGAATTTTTTTTCTAATAGGTTTTATGAATCTCTTATTTAATATGTTACTATGAATTTTTTTCTAATATGTTTTTTGAATCTCTTATTTAATATGTTCCTATGAATTTATTTTCTATGTTTTATGAATTTCTTGTTAATTGTAACTTATTTAATAAAATGTAATGTTTCTAAATGCATTTTCTCTTTTATAAGATTCCACACATATTGCTGAAGTAATAGTAACACGTTAGTATTTAAAAAAACATTTATTTATAACAATAAAGGGTCTCTGGTCACATTTGCTCATTAAATATAAAATTAATTGGGTAAGATGCCATATATTTCAAAATAATGGTCCTCTGGGCAGTTTTGCTTATTATAAAATATAAAATTAATTGGGTATGATGCCATATGTCAAAATAAAGGTCCTCAGGTCAGTTTTTGTTCATTTTTTTAATATAAAATTAATTGGGTATGATGCCATATGTCAAAATAAAGGTCCTCTGGTCAGTTTTTGTTCATTTTTTAGTATAAAATGAATTGGGTATGATGCCATATGTCAAAATAAAGGTTGTCTTGTTAGTTTTCGTTCATTTTTAAATATAAAAAAAAATTGGATATTAATAAATTTCCTTGTCGTCTCAGTAAATTGCCATCGGGCACAATAGTGGTTTCGTGGGCATGTTTCCTTGAAATCAATAGAGCGTCTGTGTAAATTGCAAACGGGCACAATAGTGGTTTCGGGGCATGTTTCCTTGTAATCAATAGAGCGTCTGTGTAAATTGCCATCGGGCACAATAGTGGTTTCGTGGGCATGTTTCCTTGTAATCAATAGAGCGTCTGTGTAAATTGCCATCGGGCACAATAGTGGTTTCGTGGGCATGTTTCCTTGTAGTCAATATAGCGTCTGTGTAAATTGCAAACGGGCAGAATAGTGGTTTCGTGGGCATGTTTCCTTGTAATCAATAGAGCGTCTGTGTAAACTGCAAACGGGCACAATAGTGGTTTCATGGGCATGTTTCCTTGTAGTCAATAGAGCGTCTGTGTAAATTGCAAACGGGCACAATAGTGGTTTCATGGGCATGCTTTCCTTGTCATCTACAGAGCTTCTGTGTAAATTGCCATCGGGCACAATAGTGGTTTCGTGGGCAAGTGTCTGTGTAATCAATAGAGCGTCTGTGTAAATTGCAAACGGGCACAATAGTGGTTTCGTGGGCAAGCTTTCCTTGTAATCAATAGAGCGTGTTTGTAAATTGCAAATGGGCACAGTAGTGGTTTCATGGGCATGTTTCCCTGTAATCAATAGAGCGTCTGTGTAAATTGCAAACTGGCACAATACTGGTTTCATGGGCAAGTGTCTATGTAAATTGCCATCGGGCACAATAGTGGTTTCGTGGCCAGAGCAAACATGGTGGCTCAATGGGCAGAATGGTGGTTTCGCGGACATCGTTACCGAAAGGTCCAGCGGCATAAAACTTGCTTTACGGCGCTCATGGCGAAGCCTCCTGGAGGGCCCAAGCAACCTCTGCCTTTCCCGGGCGGAGTTTGGCAAAGTAGTTAGTTAGCGGGCATAATAGTGGGTCTGCGGGCCGGGGGGTGCGTGGGGGTGGCCCATCTTGACCCTGCTCCTCATTGGTGGAGTTTGACAAAATAGTGAGTAAGCGGGCAAAATAGTGGGTCTGCGGGCCGGGGGGGCATGGGTGTGGCCCCGCTTTACCTTGCCCCTCATTGGTGGAGTTTGACAAAATAGTGAGTAAGTGGGCAAAATAGTTGTTCCGCGGGCCATGGGGGGGGCTTGTGTTTCGCGGGGCTCGGCGCGGAGGGGGGAAGCAAGACCTACAGGCCAAACTGGACGGCCTATGCACGGCTCTGTCAAGCTGCGGCATGAGCTTGAATGCCAAAAAGTCTGCTGCGATGACGATCGAGAAGGACGGCAGGTCGAAGTCAATGATTCTCTCCCCGACATCTTACACCTCGACTGGAGGGCCGATTGAGCCGATGGGTATGAAGGACTCTCAGAGGTATCTTGGCATCCACTTTAACTGGAAGGGAAAAGTAATACCGAAGAGGACCCAAGACCTGGAACGGATGCTAGCAGAGGTCAAGGCGGCCCCCCTAAAGCCTCATCAGCGCCTGATGATTGTGAGAGATTTCCTGTTCCCGAGACTGATTCATGGGCTGGTCCTGGGACAGGCACATCGGAATACGCTGAACAAAATGGACATCATGATGATAAGAGCAATAAGGGAATGGCTGCGCCTCCCAAGGGCTATTCCACGCTCCCTTCAACAAAGGAGGCCTTAACATTCCACGCTTAGGATCCATACTCCCCATCATGCAGAAGTAACGCTTCTCTAAACTTCTTGATGGGACGAACGGCCTAATTCAGGTGGTTACAGCTACCAAGGCATTGAGAGTGGTCCTTAAGAGAACAGAGATCCCGATCAGGGTCGGAGGAGCTCTGGTGTCTACACCTGCTGAGGTGAACGAGGAATGGGCAAATAAGCTCTGGTCGTCATGGGATGGTAAGGAGCTATCTGAGCCGGATGTGGACGAAGGGAGCCATTTATGGCTAATGAAGCCACACAGAGTCTTCCCGAGACTATATCTGAGGGGAATTCAACTTCGCGGGGGAACTCTATCAACAAAGGCGAGAGCTTCAGGTGAGAGAGTTACCCCGGGAGAGGATAGACGGTGCAGGGGAGGATGCCCTGACACGGAAAAGTTGAACCACATCTTGCAGCGCTGCGCAAGAACCCACGATGTTCGGTGTGCAAGACATAACAGAGTGGTGCGTCTTGGATGCAAGAAGCTGCACCGGGGGGATTATACCACTTCCATCGAGCCCATCGTCCCATGCTTAAAGTCATACATCAAGCCGGACATTATCATCCATCGCACAGAAAGGTTGACAGTGATGGATATTACGGTGGTATCGGGGCACAGGTTAAAGGAATCCCGGGACTTGAAGATCAAGAAGTATGGGGACGTAGACAGCCTAGAGGCGATGAAGAGCTGGTGGGGGTCCCGAATGGTGTTTGACCACCTGCCGGTGGTGATCTCCGGTAGGGGGCTGATGTTCGGGCCATCGGGAAGAGGGCTAAGACGCCTGGGATTTTCGTCGAGGGACGTCATGGATATATGCTTATGTGCAGTACAAGGATCATTGAACACCTACGATATATATATGAGAGGCAATTAAAGATACAAGCAGCATGAAACCATTCGAGAGAACGGCGAGATTCACATTCAAATCAACGCATTAGCGCTTTGAAAAGGCAGCGCCTCAGCTGAACGGCCGTTCAACTGATAACATGATATAAATAGCCAAATGCCTCGTCATCTAATTAGTGACGCGCATGAATGGATGAACAAGATTCCCACTGTCCCTACCTGCCATCTAGCGAAACCACAGCCAAGGGAACGGGCTTGGCGGAATCAGCGGGGAAAGAAGACCCTGTTGAGCTTGACTCTAGTCTGGCACCGTGGACGGAAAAAGGAGCAGAAGGGGAAAAGCTTGCTTGATCTTGATTTTCAGTATGAGTACGGACCGCGGAAGAGGGGCCTCACCGTCCTTCTGGCATTTTGGGTTTAAGCAGGAGGTGTCAAAAAAGTTACCACATGGATAACTGGCTTATGGCAGCCAAGCGTTCACAGCAACGTCGCTTTTTGATCCATCGATATCGGCTCTTCCTATCATTCCAAAGCAGAATTCGCCATGTGTTGGATTGTTCACCCACTTCGATCAAAGGCAGACAATTCGCGCCCGGATTAAACTGTCCTGTTCCCGGATGCACCGTGACAGAGTTGGCAGACATTTGTGCCGCATACACAAAGTGGATAAACACGAGAAGCAGCGTCTCATCAACACGGCCCGCCGACAGGTGATCTTGTACGAGCTGAGTGCGCTCATGGAGACTTTCCCGGACCCACCGATGGTGAGTGATCTCGATATGTGCGACACATCTTCCGCCTCATCCGCGGATCACATGCACAACGTCACCCGCATGTTAAGCACTTTCGAGCGGGAGAGCTGCAGGCCTCTCCCTTCTGCGAAGCGGCATGACAACGCGCAAAAGGTACCGAAAACTTGTTTGAATTCTGCAGACGGACCTATGGGGCACACTTCTTTGACACCATGCCACCCGCCGATGAGTTGCTCGGCTCTCTCACTGAACTTTACGGTAGAAACTTGATGGTGTCCACCGTGAGACATTATCTGATCGACGTACTTATTTTCTGCTCATATGCAGCCGACAGCTCAGAGAGAGAGCCCTCGGTGACCGAAGCAAAACTCGGTCACCTGAAAAGAGCCTGTCTGTACTAGATGAAGCAGATGAGGGGAGAGTTACAAACTCATCGTGCAGAGAACAGGGCAGTAAAATTGGCAAGGTTCATCTCACGTGAGTCCCGGTGCAAATTTTTGAAAGGAGCTCGAAGTAAGATCCCAAACTGATCAAAGCCTTTGCCAGAGAACAGACTCTAGGAATAATGTTGCTTTTGCAAGGCATGATATCGGGCTTCATGTCTATATTGACAGGACACCCCTGTTGTGTCTTTGTCAACATGGAGTGGAGGTGAGGAGAGCAGGCACCTCACAGGACGGATTTGGGGTCATTTCGGTTGAGCACCACAAGACCGCAGCTTTTTTGACAAGGCAAAGGTGGTTCTCAGCCCGCTCGAACACTCCTGGATCACAGATACTATCAGCCACAGATCCGTTGTATCGGATTACGTTTTTTGCCCTTCCATGGTCATTGCTCCTGCAGCCCATATAGGAGCTACTGGGCTGGTGATCCGAATGCCTTGTGAGGCCCATAGTTGCGCACTATGTGGAGTATCGATGACACAACTGTGGAGGCAAACCTCGGCAGTGCACAAAAGTGTTTCGGTAAGATATATGTGCATCACAGCGGGAAAACATCTCCCGCCCCTCATCCGATCACATGCCACGTCCCAAAGTGCAGGGGCGACCCCGTGGCGAGGCCTCCGGGCCCCATCGTTGTGAAGCATGCGATGCCACGTTTGAGACAAGGAGGGGATGCAGTATCCATGAGATGCACGTCCACCCTGTTGTGCGGAACCGGAAGCAGATCGCATCGCTAATGCCGAAACTCGGCCCCATTGGGGAGACGGTGGAAGCAAGAGCCAATTGGCAAAAATTGGAAAGCTGTGAGGCCAACTTCAAGATTTTGCATGTGAATTCTTATTTTATCATGACAAACATTATATCTGAGTCTGAGTCTGAGACTCTAGAATACATATTTCATCACTGTTTCATAAAGTCTTTTATGCAGAAAGAGTCAAAAATCTGTATTTGACGAAACTAACATCAAACAATGGAAAGCCATGAGGCCAACTTCAAGATTTTGTATGTAATTCTTATTTTATCATGACAAACATTGTGTCTTTGGAAAGGTGTGAGGCACTAGAATACATTTCCCTTTCTGTCGGTCTCTCGACGTTGTGACCTTTATCCAGCTCTATCATCTCAGCTCTTGTCAGGTCACCGCTTCCCTTTCTCAGCTCTGCCATCAGGTCTGGGCATGAACTGCGTCCTGCGGTAACCTTGGAACAAAAAGACAAGACTGGCTGAGAGTAGAGTACTATTTACAAGAGAGTACTGTCAACAAACACAGACTCTGTGCCAGGCCCATCTATAAATTGTCCTCCATTTATAATTTAGAGCCATGAAAAACTATAATTGTGCTATATTTTTATCTCAGGTTATGTGCAGGTGTTTTGTCACTCACTGATGCACAAAAGATCAAACACTGAGTAGTCCATTAAGTTAAAATGTTACTATATGAGAAAATTATACCGGTCTCAATCATTTGTAGTCAGAGCAGCATTACTGTAAATTCATATATACATGTTACACTGTGAACAAAGCATGGTGCACAAGATGACAGGACACGGTGCTGCTGCATAGGACACTTTGCCTCAAATGTCAATTTTTTTTACACAGAGATCCTATAGAGGTCTCAACTGGGCATACTAATCGTAGACATTTAAATTTTCTAGCAACATTTTCTACCATAAATATGTAGTTTTTTCTTTCTTAGAAGTGTCGTTTGGCCGAGTACATGTTTCACATACTCAGAATTTGTGCTCTGCATTTCACCCATCCAAGAGCTCAAGTTAAACCGGAAGAACCCTCATCCGTTTCCGGTTTGCAAGACTTAAAGCAGGGAGAAATGGGAAACTGAGAAAATGTATAAATTTTCCAGATGTCTTACACTGCAGCACACCGCAGTGGTGTATAGAAGTGCTGTTCTGATTTAACTAATTTCTTATTATCCCATTTCACTCTGCTGTAAGTCTTCCCAACTAGAAACTGCAGTGGGTGCTTGCGTTAAACGCAGAAGTCACACATGCTCAAGGGCTCCTTTGGTTGTTGGAACGAGAGTGGAGAGAGTGGTGTTTATTCACTCCCCAATTACATTTTCTGGGGGCCCTAAGACTCACAACTTTCGGGTTACAAGTCCAACTCTTTAACCAATGTCTATCACCTACATTTATCACCTACAAATAACATCAAAACAACGTTCTAAACACATTGTTCTTTGAACATTTCTCTTAATATTATGAAGACCTTCATCTAGAGCAAAAAACCATCAAAACAATGTTACAAGAACGTTGTTCTAAGAACATTTTCCTTTAACATTATCAGAACATTTATCACCTACAAATAACATCAACACAACGTTCTGAAAACAATGTTCTTGGAACGTTTTCTCTTAATATTATAAAAACCTTCATCAAGTATAGAAAAACATCAAAACAACATTACAAGAACGTTGTTCTAAGAACAATTTCCTTCAGCTTTACAAGCGCATTCGTTGAGTAAAAATAACATAAATAGAACGTTTCTAGAATGTTGTTCTAAAGACATTTTTTCTTAACATTAAAGGAACATTACTCATACATTGAAAACATTATAAAAACATCACATAAACATTATTTTAAGAATGTTTTCCCCTAACCTTTAAATACCTTCAAAACAACATTAGTGAAAGTTGTGGGAACGTTCCCTGTTAGCTGGGTCATAGATGAGTTATAAAGTCTTTGTGGTGCCTAAAAATACAGAGCATAGAGCTGACGTCTGTAGTCATAAGACATATGTGACACTGAATCACAAAACTTAAATAGTCTTAAATAGCACGGGAAAAAATACATTGTATGGGTCAAAATTATAGTTTTTTCTTTTATGGCAAAAATAATTTGGATATTAAGTAAAGATCATCTTCCATGAAGATATTTTGTAAATTTCCACTTTAAATATATAAAAACTTTCTCAGCCAGATATTGTTCTATGCTTACAACTCATACATCCATAGAAATCAGATTTATTCTTCTTTCAGATTATGTAAAAACCTCAATTTCAAAACACTAAACCATAAGACTAGTTTTATTGTCCATGGTCACAAATGTGAGCCAGTCTATGAAACCCATGCAATTGAGAAGCTACAAGTTCAAAGTAAAATATTCATTCAGTGAATATCAACAATATCAAGACTATATTATATATGATTATATAATGACTAGAAGGGGAATATAAGTGTTGAGTCAGTGTATTTAAGTGTTGAGTCAGTGTATTTAAGTGCTAAAGTACAAGAGCTTTTGATTGTGTACAGGTGCTGCTCATCATCATCATACTCAGATCTTATGTGTTCTCATTGGTGGAGGAAGAACTGATGACATCACACATCAATTTACTCATTAAACTAGACATTGAAGAGCAGCTGTGTCTCATACAAACACTATTAGATTGAAGCTTTATAAGGACACCTCATAGCACATGTCTGGTTCTTCTGTGATTACATTATTCAACCAGAATTTATAAGTTGTTCCTCTGTCTCAGAACACTCACAACTTTAGAAAGTAAACTGTGGAAAATATGTGATTTCAGTGGTGTCACAAAACACCTGGGCAGGCAATGAGAGTTGCAATTTTGAAGTTTTCCCAAAATGAGTATCTCACGTAGGTATATTTTCCTATTTCAGTACATCCCAATATATATTAATATATGAGTCCTTTTTAAATTTGGATTAAATGGTAACTCCGTTCATTTGGAATAAAGAAACTCTGAGAATTAAGAAGATATACTTGCAGAGAACTAAAGCAGAAGGTGGGATGGGTCTACCAGCCAACAAATTCACAAATGGATCACTATTTTTAAAGAGTCCATGTATTAAAGGAGGAATATCCATATATGTCATAAACTATCACAGTTAGAGTCTAATGTCTCACTACAGCATAAGAGAGCCGTGGCAAGAAGATCTTGAAATAAATATACCTGATATACAATGGGAGGGAGCACAAGAACAGGTTCATTCCTCACTTCTGTGTATAAGACATGGATTAATACCATTTAAAGTCCTGCACAGACTTCATTTATCTGACCACCACGGGAGATGGTGGTCTAGTGGGTTAAACCACTGAACTGGTAAATCAAAGGTTGCTGGTTCGATCCCAGCAGCCACAACCAGTGTGTCCTTGAGCAAGACACTTTACTCCATGCTGCTCCAGGGGGATTGTCCCTGTAATAAGTCCACTGTAAGTCGCTTTGGATAAAAGCGTCTGCTAAATGTAAATGTAAACTAAAGCTCTCGAAGATGTTTTCTTCTGTGGACCCCTCATGTGAAAGATGTGGTATATCCCCAGCATCATTAGGACATATGTTTTGGAAGTGTCATAAAATTTATAACTATTGTAATTCTGTCTTTCAACTATTGGAACATGCAGGAAAAATCAGTGACCCCAGCATGGGATCATATGTGTTGAGGAGCTGGCTAAAACATACATAATGAATGATTGTCCTTTCTCAATAAACCATGGTACACCAATATCTGGCTCCTGTGGTGTTCACAAGTATGACAAACATGTGCGTAATGTGTACTTGTCTCTAGATAAAGTACTGACTCGAGCTTTTGATGCCTGTTTGTTGAATATTAAATCTAACATATGTGCAGCGATCAGACACGGCTCCTGGTATGCAGTGTTTGATCCACATGATCGAAACTCTGACGGGACCATATCATCTGAGGATAAGAATGTAGTGGTTTTCCATCGGGACATCAGGTCTCTGTGCGCGCCAATGAAAGCACATGAGACTGCCTTTGAGGTAACCAGGGTGAATGCAAACATGACTCCTCTCTCTGTGGGCAATCCAGCAATCCTGAAACCTGATGAACCTGCGAAATTTACTTAAGCTGTAAAATCTGAAATGGAAACTGATGTTGATAGGGTGAGAAGCTCGGTCACTCAGGAGGAGCTCAGAGTAGATCCGTTGCTCATCCACTTGAGGATCCATTCATCCTCAATTGTCTCATCGAACAGACGTGGTTGTCAATACAATGTGATTTACCGGAAACATGTTAATAACTGTCATTATGAAGCCGTTGTGTGTGTAAAGAGAAAGATGGTAATTGTTTTTGCATTTGTAAATCATCATGGGAAGGTTCAGAGTTAAAACCTACATCACATCAACGTAGGCTATACAGACAGAAACTACAGGACTAATGATGATTTAAAACAGAGGACTAAAGACAATATAAACAAAAGATATCATGAGGATGAAACTTAAAAAGACAAAGTGATTAAATCTAGCACTAAAAAATATAAGCAATATCAAGAGCATCAAGAACAAGGCAAAAAATATAATATAGGTAAATAGAAATCAAATGATGAGCATCGGGACTCTCTGAAGGAGTATAGCTTACAGATGTATACTACCAATCCAGAACAGTCAGAATGAAATACACAGAAATATGGTGATTGACTACAACACACAGAAATATAAAAATGCTAAGATCAAAAGAAAAGAGATTGACTGTGTGATTGAACAGTTTAAAGAAAAAACCTCTACAGGTCCTGTATATGTTTGTTCAGTATGCCACCAGTGTTGGTAAATAATCTTGCTCTGGATCCTGATCCTGCTGAACTGAACTGTTTAAACTCTCTTGTTCATGGACCAATGACTTGTGTTCCATCTAATGTAACAGATGTGGTGAATGTCTTACCAAGATCAGAAAATGATCAAGATTTTTATGAGACTGGCAATGTGACAATGTGTGAGACGCTTGATTCAGTAAAAAGCATAATGGACACAAACGTGGCAAAATTTGAAAAAGAAGCAGACACGATACAAAGAACTCAAGATGATTTAGAGAGACTTGGACCAATGGAAGATGCAAATGTTCTAGATATTAAAATGCAATTAAACTATAACTGATATTACCGAGCTAGCAAAAAGTCAACGTCCAATTACGGTCCACTGAGGGTTGAAAATGAAAATTGAAAAGACGTCAAATTTGTCCAACTTTTCAACGTTGAAAACAGGTCGATCTTTGACGTTTATTAAATGACTATTGTCAATTCTCAAGTCCACATTAACATGCCAAATAACATTTTATATTAACATATGAATGAAACAAAGCATGTTTGTTTGGGTTAGCTTATAATAACTTTATTAAAACAGCACATTTTAAATAGTGCAAACAGTCATGAAAACCAACACAGATTTCAAATACGAGTCAGTGCAATAAACATAGGTCGGTCCAGTTACCACTTTCCAAGAGTCAACAAAACACAACTCTAAGAAAGAAAATGTACACTAAATTTTCACACTTTGCGACCTCCACCTCCAGCTCTCCCTGGAGCATGTTTAAGTGTCTCAGCCATGGCAGCCCTGATATCCACTTCTGTGGCTGTTTTACTCCACTTCATTACTGCGGCTGCTAAAGAAAATATATTAGATGGTGCATGAATAAACCACGTCTTACATCATTAAGGCACCTACTACACATTGTATTTACATTTTATCAATTAACAGTTGCATGGATTTGCATACCTTCTCAAAAGAAATACAATTGGTAAGCTAAATTAGATATATACAGGTGCTTCTCAAATTAGAATGTCATGAAAAAGTTAATTTCAGGAATTCAACTTAACTGGTGAAACTAATATATTATATAGACTCATTACATGCAAACGGAGATATTTCAAGCCTTTATTTGATTGGCTTACAGCTTATGAAACCCCCAATTTCAGAATCTCAGAAAATTAGATTATTACATAAAAAAAAGATTGAAAATACATAAATGTTGGCACTCTTAAAAGTACAATCATGCATATGTACTCGGCAGGGGCGATTCCAGGATTTAATAAATGGGGGGACCAAGAGAACTAGTAAGGAGGGGCCAGAAAATTCAACTGGAAATAAATAATTTATTTAGAATGATGGTGATTTCAAAAATATTTGAAATGCCCAGTGCCTTAATATAGACACCACAGTTTTGTTTGAATACATAAAAATAAAATAAATTCCGTTTAAAAAAAAAACAAGTACTGAGTACATATGCATGATCGTACTTTTCAGAGAGCCAACATTTCTGGATTTAAAATCCCTGTTTTTTATCTATTTTGATGTAAAATTGAAATTTTCTGAGATTTAGAATTTGTGGGTTTCATAAGCCATAATCAAAATTATAACAAATAAAGGCTTGAGATCTCTCACTTTGCATGTAATGAGTCTATATAATAAATTAGTTTCGCAGTAGATGACGGCGAGTGAACATCGCGCGGTGTTTTCGAGATGTCGAGAGCTCTACGTCCGAGACTAACTTCCACTTGACGCTGCTCTTACATGTACTTTAGTTTTACGTACATTTTCTTACCTGTGCAATAATCAATGTTATATAGTTTACATGATGAAATGTTAGAATAGGATCTGTATGTTACTCTAATGTTGAAATTCCTGCTAGTCTCATACGGACAAACTAACACATAGAATAACATTATATCTTACAATACACAAGTTTAGTTTGATCGTGTAACAGCGCTGCAAGTTTCATTCGTCTAATAAAATGACCTGCGAGTAGTAATTCAACAATTCCGTGTATTTCGGTAGAATTGTCAATTTTCCTTTATATTCGCGGGACTCGCGCCGCGTGTGTCTTGTAAGAGGTTAGCAACCCCCAGCGCCGAAGAAATTTACATATTGGACCTTTAAGTTGAATTCCTAAAATGAATTGACTTTTCCACTATTCTAATTTGAGAAGCACCTGTATAAACATGAAAAATGCAGTTACCTTTTACCACAGAGTAAAGAACGGTATCCTGGAAGGCTTTTTTCTCACTGGGACCCCGCCCCTTCATGTTGAAACAGCCATTAGGCTGTTGGTGAAAAGCCTGAGAAAACATGCAGAAAATCATATAGTGAGGTCAACGCCTACATTCTACAAATATTCATGCATGCTTGCATTATTCCTAATGAATCATCTCTTTCTGCATTTATGCTATCTATGTGCTAAGAGGAGGGCAAACAGAGCAGGCAATGAGTAAAAATTTAACTGCATAATTATATTCTATATTCGGAGCATGTGACAGTTGTTTAATACATGTCCATTACTTTATGGACGCAGTCTTTGTTATTTCTCCCTCCCACCTTTGAGAGCTGGGACACCTGTACATGACACATGAAAAGCCACTCAATACATTATGAATAAACCAATGGTGTCGTAAATATACTGATTGTTGCCAGATCGATCTTAAATGGGAACTAGTCATGTTGACTCATCCATACAGTACATCCTATAAAGCTGTGTGCATGTTAACAGATGCTGCGAAAAGCATATTTTTTGCACAATATAGATAATTTAGACTTTTTTTGAGACTTGGAGGTCTAGTCTTATTGACAGTTTAGTCCAATTTCTGTAGAAATCATACCCTTTGCTCCCAGAGCTTGCGTTCTTTGAGACGTGCCTCTTCTTCAGCAAAATCTTCAAAGGTTTCTAGCCTAGCAACATGGACAGCAGTATTCAGCGGCTCATAGTGCTTTACAATTAATATAGGTTAAGTGAATCGAATGGTGATTAATGACCACCAGTTAGCTCTATTGGATTAGATTCTCATGCATTGCAACTGTTCACATGCGCACAACTACAACACGCCAAAAAGTCTAAAACACAAGTCAAGGGACAAGAGCCCAACTCAGGGAAACATTTCCATGATGGTGACTCGTTAGCTGGGAACTGAAAACATTCAGAAACTAGACATACTTTATTATCAGCTCATCCCTTAGTGGTTTTAAAAACTTGTTAGCTGGAAAGAGTCTCATTTTTAATTAAATTCACCAAATTAAAATTGAGTTTGAATAATTCAATGATATTCCTTGCAAATCTGTTGCCAGTTTTATTGAGTAGGTTCAGTAAATTTGCATACAGTTTACTTTGCTACCTCTATTTATGTAAAATGTAACTTTGCATGGGTAGTATTTACGAAACCTTAAGAAAAAATTTACAGTATACTGGCACGCATGCATTACAAACATTAATGGATGTCTTTGAATAAAAAAATAATTTTGAATGGCATATTTTAACCAGTTTTCTGTTGTTCAGACTTTCAGGTGAAAAGCAGTATTACAAGAAAAACAAAACTTTATTAGGCCTCACCCTCTAGTCAAAACATCTCCACTTCAAAATGATTCTTACACACGAGACAAGGTACCGTTGACGGAGAAGACTCCTCGAACAACAAAACATTAAGACATGCAGAGAGGTTCTACTAAGATCTGAACTTTATTGCAATACAAACATACAAAATGTTTAACGCACCAGCAAGAAACATGAACAGAAACATTCAGCAAAACTTCAACAAAAATACGTACTAAATAAAGCATTTAAAGTACGGGCATTTCAAACCGGACATTTGTGGCAAAGTCATTTGCCAAACATGAACGAACTAAACGGAATCTTGTGAACAAACACTGTACCTCACTCAACGTCTCTTCAGGTGCTGGAAGTAACAATGGCTGTGTGTGAAGAGGGAGGTGGTTCTGCAACCTCAGCAAGTTCCAGCATCTCCTGAAGGAATTCATCGGAGTTGTTTAAAGTCTCCTCCGAAGGGGCAGGTGGCTCAACAGCTCGTTGGATAGACAAAAGGAACCAATCAGCATTGATGGTCAGGTCTAGGCCGGGTAACACCAGAAGGTGATTTTCGATGGCCTCTGCGTCGTTCAACATACTGCACAGGCCGGCCCACCGCAAGTAGATGGACAGCGCCGAGCTGATGAGGACCACATTGACTTCGCCGTTGTCCGTCTCGACTATGGCCTTTCCCGAGAAGGAGGCAACGAAGGCCAGCGGCGACTGCTTCAGCCTGCAGCCCTGCCTCCGTTGCAACATGGACTTTTCAATGAACGTCATCTGTCTGGCTCGGCAACTGGGACACCGGTGTTGGATGGTGATTTCGACGCCCTTCACTTTGGCACTCAAAAGCGCCGTTGACCTCGATTCCTTCTGGCTAGTTTCGTTCTCGTCTTCCGCCTCGGTAAAATCGGTAATCGGCTCGACGACGCTGGACGGGCCTGTGCGCAGGTATATGAACTCGCCTATGTCCCGGGTGCACAGATTTTTGAAGGCGTAAGATTTTATGGCCTTAGTTGCATTCGCAAAAGGGTCCCACAGGGTCACCTTCATGTCGCCAGTCCCGTCGTTGATAACAATTTCCTTAAGCTCACAATCTGAGCAGTTGATGGGCACTACCTTGCTCACAGAACCGTTGAGTTTGACTTTGCCAAAAACTTCTCCCACCTGCAAAAAAGAAAGAAAGTGTGAGGCTCTGTCCATTTCGGTCAATGGACGCACAGAAACATTAACATTTAAGCATTATAACATTTTAAGTTTTAACATTCTCACCTTCTGTTTCGGTCCGAGGGCTTTCACCTCCGCTATAGTGAGCGCCTCTTGGAGCTCGGCGGCGAGAAACGGCAGGCTCGTCACTTCCATGCTGGTAGAACGGGAGCACAAGATGTCGCAACCATCCGGATCAGAAAAGCCTGAGGAACAAGCAAAAGATTTTAGTTAAGCCCTTCGGGTGAGCGCAATTAAAGGAACCACGTAGGCTATAAGACAACAGATCTTACTCAAACTCCGCTTGACATTCCGCAGTCTCACAACGTTGCCGTTCTTTGCCACCTGCATGAACAACGCTGGCTTTTCCATAGAAAAAAAAACACGACTCCGTGGTACTCCTGCCTGGCAGATTGAATTACGGCTCTGAAAAATGGGTTCCCGTTCTTCGATTCTCTCCTGGGAGACACGCTGAAGAGGAACCCTTCCAGTGTGTTCTCGTCTGCCTTTTGAACCTTGGCAGGACTAGCCATCCTTGTTTGGGCAAACTCAGGTTAAACGTCACTTCTTGCCGGGATTTTTTTTTATTTCGGTCAATGATGGGGAATATGCCTCGCCACGTCAATCAATTGGCAAATTCAGAACTCAAACGAGACACAGGTGACGACAGAGAGAATACGACGAGCAGAGCAGGTGAATGTATTAAAGAAAAAGAGAAACAGGTGATGAGAGAGAGAGAAGACAACGAGTAGAGCAGGTGAACATCTTAAAGATAGTTATTGTTTCATTGTCTTCTTGTTTCATACTCAATGTTCGTTTTACTTTCTGTTACTTTAAACGTTGTGCATGTCTATGTTTGTAATAAAGTTCAGATCTTAGTCGAACCTCTCTGCATGTTTTATTGTTTTGTTCAAGGAGACTTCTCCGGTACCTTGTGTTGTGTAAGAATCATTTTGAATTTTTGAGTAGAGGGTGAGGCCTAATAAATGTGTTTTTCTTGTAATACTGCTTATTTCACTTGAAAGTCTGAACTGAAAAACGAAAAATAATTGAAAGGCATATTTTTAGCCGTTTTCTGCAAAGACATCCATTAATGTTTGTAATGCATGCGTCCCAGTATCCTGTAAAGATCAGTGAAGTAAAATTTAACTTATTTGCATGCGTTGCAAAGTAAACTAAGCAAACTTATTGAATATGCTAAAAAAAACTGGGCAACAGATTACAAGGAATATCATTATAAATTCAAATAGTTCGAATTATTTAGTTTCTTTATAGTAACCCATTCAAAATTATTAACCGCATTAAAAAAAGATATGCTTTCCACCTAAAAGTTTATCAGAACATTCCTTGGTTTTTAAAAACGTGTGTCTAGTTGAATATTTTAAGAACGTTCCCAGCTAACAAGAGTCACCATCATCGTAATGTTTCCCTGAGTTGGGCTCTTGTCCCTTGACTTGTGTTAGACTTTTTGACGTGTTGTAATTGTGCATGTGAACATATGGCAATGCATAAGACTCTAATCAAGTGGTGGTCTCTAAAATCACCATTTAATTCACTGAACATATATTAATTGTAAACTGTGCTCTTGATCATGTTATATCACGGAACTTTAGACAAACAGACTAATTCCTTAACTTCTGCACGTGTCTCGTTAACATTGCCTCTGCAACCTGGGCGCTGTCTTTTAGCGGCACCTGGTAGGCATTAACAGCGTTTACATCATAAACTAATTTCAAACTCGAGTTAACTGTTCTATTGTCAGATCGTTGCCTGTTTTCTATCCCAGCACGTCTACGGTCCAAGTTTGCTGTGCATGTCCGTTATTCTTGCGGGTGTCGATTAATTACCGGACTTCAGGAAAATCTATCAGAGGCGGATTTAATTTTGTTCAAGCAGTGCTCTAGTCACGGAGGATCATAGCTGGGGAACTACCACTAGTTTGATCACTTTTCACACTTGTCACTGCAAATAAACTATTCACCTGCTACTAAATCCTTGTTTTCCTCCCGTGACAACGGAAGTTTTGCAACAAAAAGTAAACATTCCATGCATTTATACCGTGTATTTCATAAATTTGCCCTTTTCAAGTTTACTTATTCTTCCGTAATTTTAATCTTATTTTGATTATGATTTTGCTTATTTTTTTTTCCGAAGATGCTATAGAAATGAACTGGAAATTAACGTGGTTACACTATGCGCCATTTAGAAACGTTTATTTTTGCAGAATTTTTCAAATATGCTGAAAATGTTTAACAAATGCTAACACGCACAGAAGTCTTAAGACATCTGAAAATATATATGTACAATTTGCAGGACTTGACCAGAAACTGGCTGCCACCGGCTTACAGAGACTCGACTTTCACCCGACCATTTGGATATCAGTGTTTTCCTCAGAAACATCTTCAACAATATAAACATCATGATCATATACTGACTTGAATGTTTGTGTTGTTTCTTATATTAAGTATTATGTGTGGTCTGATTTAAAATCCTTTTTTTTAGTCCTCCTAAAAAACTCTCATTGCATATTTTAGATGGAACCTCGACAAGACCTACTATAAGCTTGTTCTGGATATAGCATTATTATAAGCTTGTTCTGAAACGGTGCCACTGGAATAGTTTAATAATATAGAATAATAGTATTGAATATGACATGATGTTATATTCAGTGCCATTTGCAATGCATTTTTTTGCCACGTCCACACGAGACGTGACATGCACTTTTTCTTATAAAAAAACAGTGAAGCTCTGAATGCATATCGGCAGTTTAAAAGTCGTATATAGTTCAATCTGTACAGTTTAAAAAGTTGTTGATTGTCTGTGGTGTAAAAGATGGACTTTCAGATTCACTTAATATGGGAGGCTGACAATGTCGTCCGACTGAAAGAGTTGTAAGTGCGAGCGTCGAGACCAGTAGCGGTTCTAGACCATTTCAACTGGGGGGGGCCAGGCTGGGGCAAGGTGAACTGTTAGAGGGGCCATTTACATTTAGACCTTATCGTTGTCATATCATTTTCTGCAGTGCAGGCATTAACAGGCAAAATACCATAGATATAATCATTCAACAATGAATTTGCATTTGGATTTAATTTTTTTCATTTGCAATACATATTCAGTATTAGTCACAGTAAATTGCATTTGAATTGTTTTTACATTTGCATTACATATTCAATATCAGTCACATTAACTGTATTCTACGATTTTTGTGTTTTTTTTTTTTGCAAAAAGATCAGCAAATTCATCTAGATTTAAGGCCTTTGCCCTCCTTGACTCAATACTTAGAACACCTAAATTACTTAATCTGACATTGTGGGCCTGAGATAGGTTTTCACCAGCTTTAGTACAGAAAAACTCTGTTCACAAGATGCAGTACTAACAGGGATTGAAACAGCTATTTTGCATAGTTTAAAGAGCTCAAAGAAAACTTCTTTATACGGTTCAATGAATAATTGCAGCTCTACTACACTGGAAGGTTTCTGCATGCCACTCTGTATTTTCCTTTCTAAAATTCTTCTGAACTGATGGAGTTCATACCCCAAGTCCTCAATATTTCATTCATACATTCTAGCAAATGGAAACAGGGACTATTGTTTGAGAAACACATCACTTGTAGGGTTTAGAGTTTGGATACAAGTTATTATTTCACAGTTTTTACTAGAAAACCTTCTGTTAAGCTCATTAAGCATCTGATCTAAAACCGGGTAGAAAAGGGTTGTACGAAAAATATATTTTACTCGTTCTGAATCTGACTGGCTGTATTGCAGTATCACGTTGCTCAGCTGTGTTCAACACTTCATTCCATAGGTCATCAAAAAATGACTCATCCCTGTAGTCATTCAAAGTCTGAACTACACCTCACTTTCTGCATTTGGTTTGGACAAGTATCCCTTCAGTTTTCCTACTATTGCCTCTTTTAGAGATGAGGAAGATGATGTTGTGGCTGCAGATGCACTTCCAACACCTGGGGCCCGTTTCAATAAGGAAGTTCAACCAACACCGAGTTAAAATCTGAACTCTGAGTTGATTTACTCAGAGAATCGCTACTCTGAGTTTTCAGTTTCAGAACAGCTGATTTGAGTTAGTTCAATCAACCCTGAGTAAGTTCACTCTAGGTTACGCGCGTTCAGCATGGCGATGAAAAGCCATTATCAATTGAGTGAAGATAGCACGATTCACCATGGCAACGGCACGTGACAAAAAGCGCTCTGCTCATTTCTCGCCAATCGAATTGAAGGTACTGTTACAAGCGTAAGGTGAATATTAAGAAAAAAAGAGCAACACAGCCGCAGCAGCAAAAGAAAGAG
Source organism: Triplophysa dalaica (assembly GCF_015846415.1). Taxonomy (NCBI): domain Eukaryota; kingdom Metazoa; phylum Chordata; class Actinopteri; order Cypriniformes; family Nemacheilidae; genus Triplophysa; species Triplophysa dalaica. The sequence continues at coordinate 14,684,119 of NC_079551.1, forward strand.
AGTTGGTATGGGAGAAAAGTGCTTCACTTGTTAATGCGCCAGTTTATATGTCAATCACTTTTATATTTATTTTGTTGAAACTGTGAAAATGCGAATTATATTTAACTCTCTCGCTCTCATGTAGGTGCTATCCTTTTGCAATAAAAAGATCTTGGCAGCAGCTGAATATGAAATATACGACGGCGTCGTAAAAAAAAAAAAACATTTCGAGAATAAAGTCGAAATGTTACGAGAATAAAGTCGAAATATAAAGTCAAAATGTTACGAGAATAAAGTCGAAATATAAAGTCAAAATGTTACGAGAATAAAGTCGAAATGTTACGAGAATAAAGTCGAAATGTTACGAGAATAAAGTCGTAATATTTTGAGAAAAATAACAGAATTTCTAGAAACAATGGATGTGGAGGATTTGGTTAAATCCTACTTTAGATTATGATTTAGCAATAAGGAAATTCTTTGTATTTTGGCGCATCATCACTGAGTTATAATTAGTAAAAGGACACTGCAGCCGTTATGTAGGAAACTGAATTTATTCAGAAGAAAAAATCTGACATGAACTACGAATTAACTCACTGATTCAGATGACGTGCTCAAACATAACTTCAACTCTTAAACTACAACCTTCACGAAAATAAAATACGTATTACGACGAGTTTATTCTCGTAACATTTCGACTTTAATCTCGTAACATTTCGACTTTAATCTCGTAATCTTGAATTTATTTTATTTTTAACGTGCCACTAAAACGCCGTCGTAGAAATACAATAACATCATTTATTCAGGAAACTTTAAAGAAGTAAAATGGTCTTGCTAGTAAGATGCCTGATTGGGAAATGTTAAATATACTTCTTAAACTGGCCTTAAAAGTTAAGATAAAACGTCCAAACGGGGCCTCACAATTCTCTCCCGACATAAATATAATTCTCTGCGAATTAATGCAGCTTCCTCTTCTATGGGTTCCTAAATAAACGGACATGCCATTTTAAGTTCTGTGTGACTAAATTGAGCGCGATTAGGAACACGAATCAATAAACAAATGATGTATGTAATTTCAACACCGCTCGCTTTCACTTCGAAAAGGGGGAGGAGATTGTAACAAACCCTAGGTTTGCGGAATAAAACCTGCTCCCGACCAGGTTAGGTTCACGGAGTAGGTTACTCTGGTTCCTCACTCTGAGTATAAAATACCTCGATTTCTGAAATGGGCTTGACTTACTCCGTGGTCGCGGGTTTGACATACCTCGCGTTCTGAAACCAAAAACCCTGAGTATTCCGTTTTCTGGGGTTGACTTACTCTGAGTTTGCACTTACCCTGCTTTCTGAAACGGGCCCCTGAGGCTTTAAAAAAGCTGGCAAGGGATTGTTTTGCTTTCTTGGGTGGTGCCTGACCCTCATCAGGGCTCTGTGATGTGGAGGTTGAGGTACTAGAGGTAGGCTGCTGATCTGATGTTGGATACTGTATGGTCAGCAAAGACTCCAGCTCAGACAAAGCTCTGGTTTGTATTCCCTCTATCTTGTCTTTGTCGATGTATTGTGTTGTAACCCTGGGATCGACAAGCGAAGCCATATCCAGCAGATCATCAGTGGTGGGGTCCTGATATTTGTCAGTGAGGTATGCGAGAATGCTTGTCTTCATTGTTTTTGTTAGTTCAGTGTCTTCATCATTCAGGCACAAAATGTTGACTTTCAACAGGTGAAGCACTGGCTTTACATAAGATATACTCACATAGTCCTCACCGGAGAATGCATCAGTAAAGTCTTTCAGTGGACTAAATGCCTTTTTCACAGACTCCATCACGTCAACATCTTGCCATGAAGGGACCAAATGCCTCGTCTTCTTGTCTGCCTTCAGGACCTGAGAAATTGCCTTTTCCTGGTCGAGCACTCTCTCGATCATGTTGAGTCTCGAACCCCATCGTGTTGGGGACTCGGTGATGAGCTTCTTTTGAGGTAGCTTTAGCTCAGTTTGAGCATTACTTAAGTCCCTCTTTTTCTTCCAGCTGAAGGAGAATGTATTGACGACTTTCTTGCAGACCGATGTTACACGTTCAACACGAGGGTCTTTGGCACTTTTTTCTAATAAAAAAGAATAATGTATTAATTATATTTAACCTAATGCACAATGTAAAATTGTATTTACAAATGTTTATAGGCTATTATAAAATTATATTATTTTATTGAAACCAAACAGATGTTCAACAAATATATTTATATACATAATTAAAAACAGTTACATATAACAGTACAGTGCAATTATTATTATTAACTAATCTCATAATTTTAATGTTCAATGTTCCTAATGTAATTTTCAATTATTTCTTATTACCAACAATCTCCTGAATGACAGAGAAAATATATTTATTTTTAGTTGCACTGTCCGATGGCCAGGTGGAGTCTGTGACCAAAAAACTGCAGACGAGTCCAGCTATTGAGCTCCAATGCCTTCACCATATTGGCCCTGCTATCTGTCGTCATACATGTCATATTTGCTTCTTTCAGTCCCCAACATTCAAGCGCGTCCCTGAGGCCTTGCGCTATGAGCTCGCCCGTGTGGTCTTGAGGGAAATATGTTGTTTCTAGACACGCACTGCACAACTTCCAGTCATGAATAAAGTGAATCGTCAGACAGTCACTCAGACTTAAGTAAGGCTCTGACGTACGACTAGACCATAAATCAGCTGTTGTAGCCAAAAACTTTTACGTTTTGAATTTTTTTTGCATCTTGCTGCGGCACTCGGAATAAAGCTGTGGAATGGCCGTGGAAGAAAAATATTTGCGGCTGGGTATTTCGTACCGTGGATCCACGACTTTGAGCAGTCTTTTTAAGCCCTCATTTTCCACAGTCTTTATGGGAATCATGTCTTTGGCCAGGTAAAATGTCAACGCATCAGTTACGTCTTTCCAGCGCTTGCTCGTTCTGACATACGGTCTTCCTTTCTCAAATGTGTCTTTTGTCAAAGTCGTTTGTTTAAGCCTTGTAGTTTCTGGCTGCTTGGTTGTACCTGATGCTCTCGCATGGGGTCCCTTTATAATTTGGCTGTCGGCATACTCTTTCGGGTGCTTTCTTTTAAGGTGCATAAAAAGGTTCGTAGTGTTGCCATCCGACGTGCGAATCTTATCCTTGCAACACTTGCAAATAACTGCGGTTTGCACCCTGTCTGTTTGGGAAAAACCAAACCATTTCCATATTACAGATGTTGAATTTTTTTTGGGGACCAACTCCTCCGCATTTCCTCCATTGTCACTGACTGCGTCGCTTAATCTCACAAAATTTACGAGCAACGCACACGAGTTTGTTAACTTGATGCCATCTATCGCACGGATGTTGACGAAATCAATAGACAGCAATAGACAACGTGTCGTGCACTATATAGGACGATATAACGATTTTGCCGATAAAGTGGATTGTGCAGTCATTTTAATCGTTCGCGATCTAATATAGTCATATCGCACACCCCTACACCACTGTATTCTTGGACTATGTCTTGCAAGACTCGCTTAATGGCAGGCAGTCTATCCATAATAGTATGTAGAGCCATATATCGACATGCCCAGCGAGTGTCACTTAGCCTCTGAAGCTCTCTAGCCGGTGCACCTGGATACATTTCTTTCTGTATGCCAATAACGCCATTTTATGGCATATGACCCAGATTTGAAGACATAGTCTTTTTGGTTACACAAAATCCTGTTTGAAACACTACTGTAACGATAATAATTATCATGTTCAAATGTATTCTTACCTCTTTATTATTGAAAACTTGGTCATCTTCACTCCAATCAGAATGAGAGCTGCACAGATATTGTTTCTTGTGTTTTTTTATCTCCAACAGATACATAAACAGGACTTCACTTTACATCTATATTTTCTTACCTCTCATCATCATCAAGGGTATCTGAAATGAAGTGAATAATATTAGGTGTCTTGTAATTTAAAACTTAGTAACTAGGTATTTTAAAGTACAAATAAAATATGGCAAAACATAAAGTCAGAAGCACATTTTCGGTGGACTTAATGAATATCTATTTTTTGCTACCTTCATTTTATACATATATAAGTGATCAGACAGATATACCTATAAGACAGAAACGTCTAACGTTAGTTTTCGTAAGCTGACTCATACATTTCGCATATAATGATTTGAATAAGGAATGTAAAAATTAAATAACTTTGTAAAATCATTTATTACATTGACAATAGTTTTTCATCGTTTTGATATCGACTCAGTAGTATTTACGTGGAACTCGGGAAAACTGTAACGTTATTTTCAATTTCATTTGTTGACAGCAACATGGCGCTGTTGACGTAGCTGCAAAGGGCTAAATCGACATTTGGTTCTATGCTAGCTGTCCAGGACAGCCTATCTTAAGTATTTTAAGATGGCCACATTATTGTTTTCACTCTCACTAAACTAGAGATATTCTTTAGTATTTACGCTTAATAGTTAATTAAAGTTCATTCGCATGCGTGCTTCAAATACATTTAAAAGTCGCTCGTGTGGAGTCCTCGCGTTATATGATGTTTTATTAACAAAGTTCGGGAGGAACCTAAGCATATAATCAGCACGGCGTTTCATCACCAGCAAATACCTATCAGCCGAGCATGCAATCTCTGCACAACCATCTCGGCTGGTACATCATTAGCAATCACAGCACCTACCCTATCAGCTCAAGCAAGCTCTACTATAAATAGACAAACAGTCTTACCTGATGCTTCTCGCCAGATAAACATCGAAACGTTCCGTTTGATGTCGTGTCCGAGGAGTCTCTACAAGTTTTAATCATGCCTCGGACGTTTTGCAACAAGCGCCGCTAATAGACGCACAAGCAAAACAGCAGCTTGTTTATAACGCACGTTTCTTCTGGCTTTTCATCAAGCTTATTACGTATGGAACCCAAACTCTTAAGGATTTCATCAACACAGGAAGGACACTATGTATTCGATGGATCTTACGGATCTCTAAATCGTTGCAGCCCGCGACAGGCCCGATCCGTTAAGCATCTCTCAATACATACATACATCTTCCCCCGCAGCTGCGGGACGTGATTCTGTATCTCCGTTGGTTTACATACAGCTCATCACTTCTTTACTCCCAAATACAAGAGCCGCCTGCACCTTAGCTCGCCGCCCAGGCATATGAGTTTGACACGCCAGTGCTGCTAGTGCAAGCTCCCTACTATTGGGACAGGTGTCTTCATAAGATCGACGCATTTCGACCTGATCATATGATACGCCAGCCAATGTGATTATGTTTCAACGGAAGGCAAAATTTTCTGCCAAGAGTTACAATCATCGGGGAATTACTTATTTCTGTTGGTCCATGCAGTCACGCGATCTATTCAACCCAAATTCATGGTCTCATTTCCGAATAATTCAATTATATGATGTATTGTTTATACTGTGTTTGCTTGTGTTTGAAATGAAGAACTTGCCGTCGCGCAAGAAGCGGGGTGAGTACAATCTTTTTACTCCATATACAGTTTCATCCGCTGTAATGCTGTTGCCACGGCTGCCCTCAAGAATGGGATGTCGCTGGTTAGCCCGAGCAGACTTTTCCGGCACCCGTGCCGTACAGAGAACCTGTATTGCCTAACTTTTACATTTGGAAGTAGCTACAGCCTGCACGAAAAGTCGTTTAATGTCGCCTTATGACGTCGAGTGCTATCTTGCTCATCGGTGGATGGGTACTGGCGAGCTAAGAACTTTAGTTCTGATTCATACCTACACTCCTTCAGCTGGCGTATACAGCGTTTATTTTATTGAGCAGATTAATGTTTCCGTGTTCCCGTGCATAAGCAAGCATCATGCACACTCTGGTTTACTTCCATCTGCAAACAGTTATATTATAACGGTGACTGCATCACTTTTGATGTAAACTCGAAACGGTAGGTCTAACCTTCGCTAACAGACCCGTGCGTTCATTAATGTTGCAGAAAGAACGTACGTTCACTAACCTTGCCATGTGACACTCAACATGATCTTATACCTGCCAGACATATGGGTCCCAGGTAGTCCTGGGCCAAAAGCGAGCATTTTATCTATCTTTTCAGTTTCAGATTCCGACTACACAAGCAGCCGACACAGTTAGCTGCCCAGGCCAGGCTGGCCGACAACCATCAGGAACCCCGGCTCACCAACTTGTCTCTCGTGTGAAGCTGCCTCAGCCAGAGACACAAGCACTGGTCTCCGGACCACATTTCTTTGGCGCCGCTGCTAGCGTGAGCCTGTCTCCGTTAGATGCACAAGCGGCAGCCGTTGGATTCACCTTTCCCCTCCTAGGCTCCTGGCCCATGGCGCCGGAATCAATTTCCAGCATGAGGCTGCCCCCGCTAGAGTCATAGTTTCCGGTCTCTGGACATCATTTCTTCGTCATCATATACTCTCCATTTTCTCTCTCTCTCTCCAACAGGCAAGCCATGCAGTTTTACTTGGGACGGCGATTGCGATGCCCGTGCCTCAACTTGCGCTTGCGTCTGAACCTCCACAAGTCTCCAGCGGAGTCAGAGCACAGATTTTGGCAGAAGTTCAAGCTGCTGGCGCCCGAGGCGGACCCCATGTCTACTCCTGTACCATCTGATTCGGAGTTGATCTGTATTGAGCTGAGCTGATCACCTATAAATTGCACAGTTTGCACTGCACTTCATTCGCATTTATTTGGACCCCCACACAGATCAAATTTTTGACATCGTCTAAATTTACCGTCTGCGTTATGCCACGCGGGTCTACAGTGTGCGTAACTTCGTTAGCAATTCTTGTGAGAAAATGTTTTCCTCTACTGTCTCTTGACTGACAGCCTTTAGGTTTAAGGTGTGTCGTTATTGGCAGTGCCACCCTTTGGTTACATGAACGCGTTAAGCGTGAAACACAGCGATTTTTTTTTAAGATCGCAGACACTATTCGAAATTCTATAATTAAATAAATGAATCGAATATTCGAAATTCGTGACTCATCCCTAGTAATTAGGTGTGTGTGCCCTTTTCTGATTCAAAAAGACTGGAATCAGTTCCGAAATTTAGACGGTAAAATAATAGAAGATAACCAGTCGATCAAAATATTGATGTCGACTAATTATCAGCTTCGAAGCAGTCAATTATATCAACCAATCAATACAGCACTAATTGATTTAAGTAAAAGACACAGTGTTCAAACAAGAAGAACGTGCGGTTTGGTTTAATTATTGTAAATATAATCTTGTGTTAATAATTAGGCATATTTATGTTTTAATTTATGACTAATATTAAATGGTTGAACATATCTAGAGCATTCCAGATTGCTGTGTAATAAACTGTGATAAACCATCTTACCATCACAGACACATCTATGGGATTCCTTTTGTGCCAATAAGTACGAACGCGAAATAAAAAAACCCAAACAAAAATAAACAACACGAAAGAAGAAATACACTTTGAAAACGAAAACAATGAACTCCAATTGCAAACTTTTAACATACTTTCAAACAAACTGCATTCATCATCAAATGTTTTCTAATGATCCTTTTCGAAAATCATTGTTTATGAATACGATGCCCGAGATTTCGTTTGCGCTTCATTATTTTTCGTTTACGCTGCAAAAAGTTACGTTCGGACTTTTGGCACAAACCTCTCGCGTGGGCGGGAGTTAACAGTGCTTTACTCTCATTGGCTAGTCAGATTTTGATCGACAGGTCCGTGACCTGGAAGTGGAAGAAGTCTTAGTGGCGGCGCGCAACTTTAGAAAGCGATCTGGAGGTGGACGGTGAAGTTACTTGTGATTAGTTACCTTTGTTATTAAACGGGTTTTCTTGCTACAGTTTGGATTGAAATGTACGGAGCCCGGCTAGTCTTTTTGCATAACCTTACATTTTTAGAAACATCTACTATTCATTTACATTCTTAACAAGTAGTGCTGTTATTTTCCTCAAATGCGGTCAATTATGTAAATGAATAAAAGGAACCAGTGTTTAAATACATTGTACAGAGTACTGTCTAGTAACTCTGTCTTTCTGTCTCTCTGTTTACCCTTATGTGTTAAAACTGTTAAGCGCAGATTGTTTATTCCTTATCATATGGTATGATTTGATTTAATTCAATATTACTTTGGCTTGAGTCTACCTTATAAAGAGATCCTTTATATATTTAAGTGTCAAACACAGGATAACTATTAGTCTAAAGACACTCAAAAAAATCCTGTGTAGAAATGGACTATTTGGATTTATTGACAACACAAAAACAGCCCAATTAGGGATATCCAGCGACATTTACGACGTGGAGATGCTGACCCACTTGCTGGAGAGAGGAGCTTCATCTATGGCAAAAGCAAAGTTTCCAAATTTAGGGATATATGACAGAAGTCATTCACCTGATGTTTTATATGTCCCAAAATAATCTGAAAAGTGTTTAACAGGAATACAGACCCTCATGTCATTTAATTTCTGTTATACAAAATATATACATTTTGAGAAATGTGTGGTGTCCTTAACATGGAAGGCTACTATTACTTCTAAAACTAATAATAACCATATTAATTATTCTAATTATTATTATACAATAAGGGCAATGTATTCTGGTTATCAACATTCTTCAAAATATATTTTGTGTTCTGCAGAAGGAGGTCACATAAGTTTGAAACTATATCTACATGTTTGTTTTGATTTTATGACCAACATAATTTCACTTCGATTCATGCTGTCCTTCGTTAGGAATATTTTCATGTTAATCATATTGTCTGGCACAAAAGTATTTTTATGCTTTAATAAGATTTCCTGTGTCTCAGTGGTAAGAACATGGCGATTGGTTCGATCCAGTATATTGCACAACGTCAGAAACAAATGTATAATATAATGCAATGCTCGTCGCTTTCAAAGCATCAAAAATACTTAAATTATGTAAATGTTCTGTTTGAATTCTATTATGTATCGAGACAAAAACATGATCTCTATGTATGTTTCCTCACTGGTAACCGACTACCTTGCGAAGCTTATAGTTTTTTGTAATAAAAGTAATCACTTGTTTTTGGGTATTGATTATTGGCAAACCCATGGATTTTACTACGGTAACCATGTTCTAAACAGTAGTGAAATAAGGGCTGTATGCTTCGTGCAACATTTTAATAAATCCATGATTCTACGTTTAATAACAAAGGTAACTAATCACAAGTAACTTCACCGTCCACCTCCAGATCGCTTTCTAAAGTTGCGCGCCGCCACTAAGACTTCTTCCACTTCCAGGTCACGGACCTGTCGATCAAAATCTGACTAGCCAATGAGAGTAAAGCACTGTTAACTCCCGCCCACGCGAGAGGTTTGTGCCAAAAGTCCGAACGTAACTTTTTGCAGCGTAAACGAAAAATAATGAAGCGCAAACGAAATCTCGGGCATCGTATTCATAAACAATGATTTTCGAAAAGGATCATTAGAAAACATTTGATGATGAATGCAGTTTGTTTGAAAGTATGTTAAAAGTTTGCAATTTGTGTTCATTTTTTTCGTTTTCAAAGTGTATTTCTTCTTTCGTGTTGTTTATTTTTGTTTGGGTTTTTTTATTTCGCGTTCGTACTTATTGGCACAAAAGGAATCCCATACACATCCTGGGTTCTCAGATTGCTTCGGGGAACCAGGCATTATTCCCTGCAGAAAAACAAAACCTTAATTAAACAGAACAATATATTTATAAGTTACAGGCACACCTTGAATCATACTCCCGGAGCCAAAATCACACTAAATAAAAAACAAATAATTAAATTATAGTCTACAACACATACTAGAATTTTACTTCAGATAAAGTGTACCTCAATCTTTGTGGAAACTCATTAAAATATGAGAGCAATTTCACTTAGCGTCTATAACATAGGACACTTAACCTAGTGCTTCTAATAGAGAGTGAAGAGCGATGAAGACCTACACCACAGACTTATTTTTACACCAGCTTATAACCAAATAAAATTGAGTTAGAATTATTAAATAATCTATTAAAATGATTTCCTGGTCCACGCAGCTAATATAACTGGGAGATCCAGGTGACCCACGTTAGGACCTCTTAAACCATGAGTTCACATAATAAACATCCACAAGAGTTATTAATATTACAGATCACTGCCAAGTCCTTATATCCCAAATCATGACCTCCTAAACCATGATTATACACACACAATAAACATACACAACGCTGGATCACACACAGTAACTGAATGAGAATTTCATTTCAGATTAAGAATCAGAAGACAAATGTTTGACAAACCTCTTTAAGATGTGCATGAGTAGACTCGATGTGATTCTGTTCAGTAGTCACAGATAAGGGCTGATGAAGAGACAGAAAACAGAAACAGAGTCATAAGAATCTTGGTTTTTGATTCACAACCACAGTTTAAAACAACAACAAGTGATCCATCCTCCCTTGAAGCATCAATGCTACAGAGGTCATAAAAACCAACCGTTATAAAAATAAACTAATATTACAATTTAAAAGATTAAACATAATTGGTAAGCATTTAAACCTGCCTCGCAGCTCTATTTTGCTTTAGGGTCAAAACATTATTCATCCCATAAATTTTAGGGTTCTTAATGTAAATAATTGGAATTGAACAACACAAGGATGAGTAAGAAAATGACCTTTACATACTGGGTGACCGACTCATTTTATAAAACAAGCTACTCACCAGTATTCATGTCCTTTGTGCATAAAAATGTAGGTGAATTCGTTTGATGGTTCAACATTTTTGCTTAAGATTCCTCTGTATTATACAATAAATGACCCTCTGAAAAAAGGGCCTTTTGCAAACACACCTCGTCCTGTTTAGACAAATAAAATAAAAAAGTATTGTAAACAAACAGTGTAACAATCTCTAAAATTACAATTGTCTCATATTATTATAAAAAACAATGTTTTTAAAATGAAACACATAGGATGATGTGGACAGTAAAGCAATGTACAATCAAAGCGCAGAAAGTTAGAGAAGATATGTGAATCCATGTGTCTTCAACCTTAATTTTGTGAAATGTCAAGAATACTTTATGTGCACAATAAAACAAAAATAAAGACTTTAAAAGATCTCAAATCTTCTACAGTATCATTGTGCTGCGAGACCCCTAGATCTTTTCAAAGTCTCTTGGTAAAAGTTTAAAAATCTCGGTTTAAATCTAAGGGAGACCGTGCATTTGTGTATTACTTGATAATTTTTACTTTTTAATGTTCACTAATTAGAAATTAATAAATGTTAGCATTCTATTTGTTTAACTTAAATCCCACAACGATAAACATTTACGAGTGCATTTTCTAATGAGGATGAATAAAACAAATAAAATCTTATATCACCTTTATAATGTCATGTAATAACCATGCATGCATTCATATTTTACATAATCAATGAAACCCAATTGTTTTGTATTTTAACCTTTTTTTAAACGCTGGGTGTATAATGGAACTTTAACTGTGGTTAACCTGCAATGAGATAAAACAAATATTACCTTTGGTGTGACTGATAAATCTCCATGCGAGCTTCTCCGTGTCTTTGCCCAGCCTCACGTGATGCTCAGCATCTTTAATAGGACTGAATCCTCTGAATCGACTCCTCACCAAATTCACTATTAAAATATTATATCTGGTCACACTTCACATATTTTTATATTAGAAAACCATATACAGTGCAATATTGATATATGACTAGTAGTGTAATATGTACGGCTCATTTACTTTAGCAGTGGACCGATACAGAACTTTAACAATATATATCTTTAAGACCATATATTATAAACTATAGTAATCCTTATCTGGCAAATGCATGATTTATGAACTCCGTTTTTAGTTCAAGACACTTTTTAACGACAAGCCAAATGATAAGGTTTGTATTCACGTAGCAAGTTAACCTTACTAAGAACTTAGCATTTTGCATCGACACACGAGGTAACATTCTTCCACATTTACAGTTTAAATGAACAGCGGGTTATCCGACACGTGGCTCTTGGTAAAATATAACATTAAATCAACACGACTGAATAATCACATGTTTAGTTCAATCGTGCTTATTAATTAACCTGCTGGTTAATTAGTGCCCACGTCATACTAATTCCGACTAATTCTCTCCTTCGTCTGGTTAAATCGTGCAAACCTTGTACTAATGTCTTCTTGTTTTAATTATATTAAATAGTGGGCACAATTTAACTAAAACATGTCTCCGCCTTGAATTTAATCAATGTACAATATAAAATATGAAGGACTTACTTTTTTATTGCAGCTCCGCACTAACTGCTCCCAAGCGCGCCAACAGGCTCCGTGATCTTCGCTGCTAATGACATTTACCCGCAAATGCATGAGATGGCGGGGAATTGTGTGTAATATGGCGCGAGTGTGTATTGCATTGCAGTACCACTTCCCGCCTACAGAGGCACTGTTCAAATTTCTCATACACAAATCATGGTTTAAAGGACCATATATGGAAACATCATTAAAAGCAAGGTGTCATGATTCCGCTGTCATGTCATGTTAATTCTTATTCTTGCAGCGGAGTCATGACTAAGTCTAGGGTTTTGTGTGAGAAGGACATGGCATGGCTTAGATTTTGGCTGTCATGCGCCTTCTCGTGTCTCGTCTATGGCCCTGCCTCTCTCGTCTCCTCGTTAGCTTCCCTTGAGTGTTTTATTACCCACACCTGCCTATTGTAATTATCCTTTATTCGTCTCCCTATTTAATGCCCTTGTATTCTCTGTCCTGTGCTCGTTTGTTCTTGTACATACTTGGAAACTTTGATGTCCGTTTGCCTGTCTGAACTCTTGTTCCAAGGAGTTATCCATACGCTGTGTCCCAGCGTTCCTTTCCAGTGCTCTGTACCTGTTTTTGGATCCTTTTGATTTTTGTTACAGTTTGTTACCCTACGTGAGTTTTTCGTTCCTGTTTGGCTGTCTTTGTTTATCCCCTGTATTTTACCCTATTGTGGGTTTTTGTTTCGTGTTTATTAAAATCTTTTGTTACCTCATACCGCTGCCTGCATTTGGGTTCTATCACCACAGGTTTCGTGACACAAGGTGAATGTTATCATAGTCAAATAACAATATAAACTGTTAAAGGTAGATATGGAACCATCATTCATTTATTTATATTCAATAAAAATCATTTGGAGCATTTTTTAAAACAATTTAAAAGTTTAGAATTATGAGGCCATCAAAACTGGCCTCTTAAACCGAATGGTCTCGTAATGCTGGTGTGTAAACCTGAAAATTGGTCTCATAAACCACATATGCCAACACACACACAAACACACAGAGTTGTCACACAACATATATCATTTATGCTTTATAAATGTTAAATAAAGCAACATGGTAAAATATGAAAATGACTTGATTTTACTTTCAATTCCTTATACATTCTCAAAGGTATTAACATTTTTCATAACTCCATGTAGGATGTTTTTTAACATAAATGTAAGCACTGTGGCAGTAGTAATGCAATATTCAGAAAATGTACTCTTGTACTCCTGATACTCAAGTACTTTTAAAAACAAGTAATTCAGTAATTTAACTTAAGTAGACATCTGACTGTAGTACTTTGTCTGATGCAAACACTACCACGCGATGGAACTTTTCCCAACTACCTTGAATAGTAGCATGAAAGTATTCATTTCTATTCTTCTTTGCAACTTTTACCGGACTAACGTTGTGTAAATAACCGCAGATGGTGTCATCAGCACCACAATCAACTTTCGCTTTCTTTATCGTAGAATGGGACGCCGTTATACACGTGCTTAATATTATGAGGTTCACGTAGTCTTCTTCCTGTTATTTTATGACGAGATGTGAACCAACTTTACAGTGAATACTGCCACTTAGTGTGTTGCAGCGTTAAGACTATCTATCTATAATCTACGGTTCCTAACAAATGTCAATACCAAACTTACTTGTCATCGAAAATACAGCATACAAATTTAAGTAATATATATTAAAATCCATACATTCTATATTATCAAGTTCTTCTTTCAGACAACTTACATTTGTATTATATTCATGACATACAACCAAGATGTTGTACCTTACTATTTCATCAGCTAAACATGTATGACACAAACCTATGTAATATGTTTAATACAGGCCCATCCCATGTTTAATTTTTTAATGTAGTTCTTAATCAACATTAAAAAAAATACAACTAGGCTACTTTATGAAACAATTTTATATTCTTTTAAGTTTCATTTTCCACTTTATTTATAGTCATATAAATCCTTTCCCACTTGTTTTTATTGTTTCCTAGCTGTCAACAAGTACTATACCTATACACAGGTGAACATTATGGCCTGTAATTTAATCCAATATGGCAAAGCTAATTTCTCTTTTTAGATACACTGACATTTCTGATATGTCTACACACAGTGCTGCATTTCAGATAATTTTAACAGCTCCTGAAATCATTTCTATGGTTTACATTGTGAAATATATTTTTTTAGATAGTTGCAGATGAAAATAGGCTATAACACATCCATTAAACTGACACCAATAAATACAATTAAGGGACTGTATTTATAATTATAATAATAATACAAATAATATAGATTCTATCATTAATAAATAATATCATTAATAGAATTATCCATAAACATAGGTTTTAATAAAAAAGTATCAACCAAAAACCCATATTGCGCACAGACGAACCAGCCATCAAGAACACCGTACATTTTCCCGGTGGGCCGACGTATTTTTTGGACCAACTCATAAATATTTTTGTTATTAATCGATAAATCGTACGTTTTTCTAGAAAACAATGGGTATGTAAAAAACACTGCATTGCTTCTTTCACCACAGAAACCAACCCGCCCCATGAAACACATAATCAGCAGCCCATTGCCTATTTTTAAACTGACATCGGGCTGACCGAATCACGTCTGCTTTGAGAGCTTTAGGACCTTTGCAGCGAGCGTCAAAATAGCTGGACGATCATGTAGGTAAAACAAAAATATTCTGCAGACAAATTAAGGTATAAATAGAAACAGAGCCTCCAAGCAAACGTTATAAAATGTGTTAACACACTGAGGCTGATAATGATGGCCGTGGCCATAAAATCGCCCACGAGCATGGGAAAAAATGAGGAAGAAGAAGGAAAAAATACTGCAAATACCCTGATGCGGTAAGAAGAAGTACTTTCCAAACATTGATACTTATTTTTTCATTTTCAAAAATAAAACGTAACGCTTTAAATGAATTAAAGCGGTTTAAACGTCTTCTTAAAATCTGCTTTACAAATATACAATACCGTTTATTAAAGATGTTGACGGATTGATCTTTTAAACACACCTCAAGAAAAAATCTTGTGAAAGCCGCTAGTGAACATACTAACCGTTCGATGCTCAAACTTAATAAAATATTTTATTCATGATGAAAAGCACTAACATTTGCAACATTATCAAACCCTGTTCATAGATATTGTAACGTTCTGTGACTATGAAAAAATGCAATAAACTTTCATCGTGGGAACTGTTTTTTGCTGAGCTGAATAGATATGTGTAGAGCTCACTTCAAGATAACAGTAATATTACTGCAGCATTTAAACAAGGTAGCACTATAATACTAATACAATAAAACTTAGATATTTAAAACATTGTGTATCACATGACATTTAACATAAATCTATACACCAAACATTTATATCAACTAATAGTCCTGCTCATTCTAAACAACTTTGCGTAAAATCTTTGCTCTCAATCAAAGCAGTGACAACACAACTACTTCTGCAGACTAGTATTATGTTTTTAGAGCGATATAAACATATTCACATTTATGCAATTTTCTGGTCTCTAGATCAATTATTATCAAATACATGTTGAACTTTTTAATTTATGTTATTATCTATAACACAATCCTTTGTTCTAAATTCATCCCATAGTATACTGTGTAATAATGATAAAGTTCTTTCCACAAACCAGTTCTTTCAGACAGTTGATTCAATGAACCAATTCAAAGAAAACATTTAGCAATTATTTTACATTCTAACATCATGACATCATTCGCTATTAAATATATAAATCAGTAATCATAACTTTTGTCAGTTAACACAATATCGTCTTATCATCATCTTTTTTAAACTAAAGCACCCAAATACACACACAGTGATGTTCAAACTATGATTTAAGTATTAAAGTAAATATTTTTTGTTTTAGAGTTTTACAGAAACTGTGCATGATCCATACTATTAATTCATAATTAAATAAACATGCTCCACTTATTTAAGTCCTCAGTTCACAAGCATATAACATCCATACTGTTCAGCAGTTTCAAGGTAATTACGCATGCTCAATCTCATAAGCTTATAGGTTCACAAATCAAACATGACCAACATCCTGATTCACTGTATTTCTGATCCAAAAATTGTTACAATTTTCTGTTTTACAAGTTTTTTATTGGCTTTAAAGTTATACACATTCTCAATATAACCTGCTCATCGTTCCTCAATCAGACACAACCAAAACAAACAACTCTCACATCTCATCAATTCTAAATCACATGCATCCAAATAAGAGGCCCATTCTTTGTAACTCGCTAACTCAGTTAGCTGGATTTGATCATTGACGATTTGGCAATATCTTGGATCGTTCGGTTCTTCTGCGCTTATCCGGGACTTGTTGTCATAGCAACGGATCGGTTAGCTTAAACCTGCTCGGGAGCAGGCTAACTTCATGTTAGCAGGATTAGATCACGGCTTTATAAACGAAGGTGATATGGGAAGTTTGTCGCAGCCATGTCCTGTCCATTTTTAGGAGAGCAACCTATTGCTAAAGGTGCAAGAAAAATTCTGAGAGCTTTCAGGATTAATCACATATTGCGATATAAGATCCTTTAGCGCAGCGGAACAGTATTAGAAAGATATGGTTTTTCACGTGAGGGTATAATTTATCTAGTTAATTTGTTGGATCCTTATGTGAAAAGTTTGACTCATCGTAGCCGGGATTTAACAACACCACAAACTGTGTGTATTGCCTTTTGCTACTTTGCGAGTGACACCTTCCTTTACATGGTTGGAGATGCAGAGAACATTGTGAAAAGTGCCGTCTGTTGTGCCATTCGCAAAGTTTACCTAGCACTCTTTTTCTCTATTGCAGGTATAATTGATCATAGAGATTATGAAATGACCATACCAGTAAATATGACACGATTGTCTCCAGGCTTCCCTAATGTTATTGGTGCCATAGACTGCACACACATTGCCACCAAGGCACCCCCAGGCCACAATGAAGGGGATTTTGTGGCCCAAAATGGGGTTCACAGTATAAATGTGCAGGTGAGATTCATAACATGTAGTTTGATAATTATTCAAGGGAATGTATTCAATTATAAAACAAATCTCTTAGATGGTGTGTGACTATGTACCATATTATAAATGTGGTAGCGAAATGGCCAGGCTCTGTGCACTACTCAAGTATCTTCAGAGAGTTATGCACATTATTTAAACGTGGCAAGTCAAATAGACTTTACAAACTAACTGGATTACTAATTTTTGGCCTAACAGAACTGCATTTTTCTATTATATAGGTGACTATGATGGAATCCTGATAGGGGACAAAGGCAATGCCTGCAGGCAGAATTTTATGACACCATTACCTGACACCAACCAACTTTGAATTAGTTTATTTTGTTGTTTTATTGAGAGAAAACAGCTAGTCATGAGTGTGTATGCATGCAACGCTTCTTTGAGCTGATACTGATAATTTCTATCATTTTTCTGTGTGTGTGGGACTTTGATCCGTAGCGGGTTCGTTGGGGTTTGACCCCTTAGCCTGTTCGTGGTTGCATGGCTGCATTGAATGGCGCAAATTCTCGAAACCTGCTTAAATGCTGCTTGCAGCTTTAGTTTTAAATTGTATTTACTACAAATAATAATTTAAAATACAGCAAAAAAATAAACAATATCAAACTACCATTAAACCACATTAACACTAGCAATTATTCTTCACAAACATAAGTATTTACACTTAAAACATGTTTCAAAATTATTATTTTCTATAATAAATAATTTACAATACAGCAAACATCTATAACACTCAAATTTAATTAATATTAAACCACACCATACTAGCAATAATTGTAAATAACCATACATATGTATTTACACTTTAAACATGTTTGAAAATGATTATATTTAACTACCATTAAACTATTAACACAGAAGCAATAAAAGTAAACTTGCCCAATGCAACTTGACATTGCATACTTTTAAGCTCTTTTTATTACTTTGTTTAACTGTTTTCACATTGCTGCCCTCTTTTAAATAACTTGCTGTTTGGCCCAGTGCCTGTGGCACCACATCACTTTTACCTGATGCTTCCATGAATTTGGTGGACACCACTGATGACACGTCATATTCTTGCCCCACTTTATCATCCCTGGCACTTTCAAATAACTTCAAGCATGACAGTATCCAGAATATCTCCAGATGCCTGTGCCAAACTATCATCTGATTGTCCATGTTGAACAACCCCTTCAGGGTGTGGCAGAAAAGCTTCCTTGATAACATGATTTTGTTTACATGTTATATTTACATGTTCTACTTCACTGAGCATCTGCGCTACTAATAGGTCAGGGTCAAACATATTTCCCTTTACTACTTTTGACAGATTGGGCAGTATGGAATCATCAATTACCAAGTCCCTCATTTTTCCTGAGCTCTCCTCAAGTGTAATGTTAGCACTTAGTGCAACTGTGACACAGTCTGTTTTACAATAAGCATAATAGTGTTGACAGCGTGTCATTTTTGTTGATAGGTCTACATTTGGCAAAGTGTGTCTTTTAGGACAATAATATGTAATTTTAACCTCTGCTGTAACAAGGTAACTGTAACTGCTCTTTGCGGATGATGTCATCGTGCTGGCCCCATCAGACCAGGACCTCCAGCATGCACTGGGACGGTTTGCAGCCCAGTGTGAAGCGGCTGGGATGAGAATCAGCACCTTCAAATCTGAGGCCATGGTTCTCAGTCGGAAAAGGGTGGCTTGCTCACTTCAGGTAGGTGGAGAGTTCCTGCCTCAAGTGAAGGAGTTCAAGTATCTGGGGGTCTTGTTCACGAGTGAGGGAAGGATGAAACGGGAGATTGACAGACGGATCAGGGCAGCCTCTGCAGTAATGCAGTCGCTGCACCGGTCTGTCGTGGTGAAGAAGGAGCTGAGCCGCAAGGCGAAGCTCTCGATTTACCGGTCAATCTGCGTTCCTACTCTCACCTATGGTCATGAGCTGTGGGTCATGACCGAAAGGACAAGATCCCGGATACAGGCGGCCGAAATGAGCTTTCTCCGCAGGGTGGCCGGGCAATCCCTTAGAGATGGGGTGAGAAGCTCGGGAGGAGCTCAGAGTAGATCCGCTGCTCCTCCACATCGAGAGGGGTCAGCTGAGGTGGCTCGGGCATCTTTTCCGGATGCCCCCTGGACGCCTTCCCGGGAAGGTTTTCCGGGCATGTCCCACCGGGAGAAGACCCCGGGGAAGACCTAGGACACGCTGGAGGGACTATGTATCCCGGCTGGCCTGGGAACGCCTCGGTGTCCCCCCGGAAGAGCTGGAGGAAGTGTCTAGGGAGAGGGAAGTCTGGGCATCCCTGCTTAGACTGCTGCCCCCGCGACCCGGCCCCGGATAAGCGGAAGAAGATGGATGGATGGCTGTAACAAGGTTGCCCTCTTAGACATTTGCATTTTGAACAACAGGTGCCACTACACAATTCATTTCAGGCACAATGCACAGAGTGGATTGAGCCGTTGTGCTCAAACATGTGGCACCACCAAACTCCCTAACTGACACATTGGTTATATTGTACCACTTGTTAAGAGTAAGCATATCACCACCCCACACACACAAAGACATTCTGGCACTACTGTCAGCAACATCATATGTGCGCTTTCGAAGGTGATGATGACCCCTTGTGATGCCTTCGGAGTCTTCCTCCATTGTAATCATTTACACCGTCACATTCACCTGAAAGCACAAATACCAGTTGAGATTATATGCAATCTTGCAACAGCATTAAAACACACTTCAATACGCACACCAAACCGTAATGCAGCAAAATATTTCCTTTATAACCGGACAATCGTTTACGCATGCAGCTGCTTCACCTGCATCTTGCACAACAAAGGCAAGCACGTGTCATCACAGGAAAATTTTAGATGATCAGACACACAAGAGACTCTTTCTGTTTCATATTGGTACACTACACAAAACAATAAATTGCTACAAATCTGTGTTCTATGTGAGAAATTAGGTTATACATGGTGTGTAAAGTAGGCTTTTACAGAATTTATGCTAAATGTTTGATTTTGCAGATTTTGCATCGTATGTATCTTCTGTAAAACTACATGTTTTAACTTATATGTAGGCTTATATGAAAAACTAAATTGTATACAGTAATATAAATATTCTAAATAAATAAGTAAATGATAACTGTCAATCATTGACTGAACCCTGATTTCTCATCATAGCATATATAAACAAAGTTCAAACTTCATATATCTCATGCTGTTTTCTTATACTAAACATATATGAGTGAACCACGATCACAATTTGAAGACATATTCCAGCTTGTGAGTTTATTTTGTAATGAAAACCTACATTTGTTACACTTGTGGTTCAGGTAGATATATTTTTACCATGTCGCTCCTAATTTGCACACGGTTGTTGCTTGTCAACATTTAAAATAATGGAAAACATGTGAAAAAGACATAAAATGTCAATCACACACACAGTACATGCCCCTAACCTTTACGAAACAACTAGAATGACACACACTATTCTGTGTGAAGGAATAGCGAATAGACTGTATAGCAATGAAAATTGGTCGCAAAACTAACAACATGGGCACACACACAAATGCATTTTAATATATTTAGAGGTTGGACGGATTAAATTTCAGATACATATGTGTGAGAATCTGGATTTCGTCCTGTCCTCTACAAATATTGCATCTGTGTTTAATACAAGGTTCATATATCATATGTATTCATTCGTATAAATCCCTCGCGGCATCTTGTTGAGGGTGCTCCGGGAGTATGGGATTCGGGACCCTTTGCTAAGGGCTATCCGGTCCCTGTACGACCGGAGCAGGAGCTTGGTTCGCATTGTCGGCAGTAAGTCAGACTTGTTTCCAGTGCATGTTGGACTCCAGCAGGGCTGCCCTTTGTCGCCGGTTCTGTTCATAATTTTTATGGACAGAATTTCTAGGCGCAGCCAGGGGCCGGAGGGCATTGGGTTTGGAGACTACACGATTTCATCTCTGCTGATGTCGTCGTGCTGGCTCCATAAGACCAGGACCTTCAGCATGCACTGGGACGGTTTGCAGCCGAGTGCGAAGCGGCTGGGATGAGAATCAGCACCTCCAAATGTGACGCCATGGTTCTCAGTCGGAAAAGGGTGGCTTGCTCACTTCAGGTAGGTGGAGAGTTCCGGCCTCAAGTGAAGGAGTTCAAGTATCTGGGGGTCTTGTTCACGAGTGAGGGAAGGATGAAACGGGAGATTGACAGACGGATCAGGGCAGCCTCTGCACCGGTCTGTCGTGGTGAAGAAGGAGCTGAGCCGCAAGGCGAAGCTCTCGATTTACCGGTCAATCTGCGTTCCTACTCTCACCTATGGTCATGAGCTGTCTGTCATGACCGAAAGGACAAGATCCCGGATACAGTCGGGCGAAATGAGCTTTCTCCGCAGGGTGGCTGGGCGATCCCTTAGAGATAGGGTGAGAAGCTCGGTCACTCGGGAGGAGCTCAGAGTAGATCCGCTGCTCCTCCACATCGAGAAGGGCCAGCTGAGGTGGCTCGGGCATCTTTTCCGATGCCCCCTGGACGCCTTCCCTAACCCTGTCCCACCGGGAGGAGACCCCGGGGAAGACCTAGGACACGCTGGAGGTACTATGTCTCCCGGCGGGCCTGGGAACGCCTCCATGTCCCCCCGGAAGAGCAGGAGGAAGTGTCTAGGGAGAGGGAAGTCTGGGCATCCCTGCTTAGACTGCTGCCCCGCGACCTGGCCCCGGATAAGCAGCAGAAAATGGATGGATGGATGATTTTTCAGTCTGTTTGCACACTTTGAAATGTGATCTGTCCTTACATAGGTTGTGCTAAATATTTCCAGGTTAGGTCAATCTTTTCCTCTCATTTAAGTAGAACCCATAGATTTTCACAACTTGATACTGTTTCAACTGTTTAATTTTTTCTTATATTTTAATAAATCAAATTTTAATAATTTGATTCAATGAAATTATTCAATAAAAAATATGTTTGATGCAAACATTGCTTGGATTGTCTTTTGAATTATAATGTCAAGTATAGCAGTTTTGTAATATGAATAATTATAGATTTATATCTAAACTAGCTATGATATATACTATTTTTTGTAATTAAATAGTAATTATGTGGCAATATAGGTATTACAGCAAATTACAGTATAATACTAATACAGTAAAATACTGTTTTGTAGTTCTACAGTAATATGTTTTGTACTGTAATAATATATTACAGTAAAGTACAGTAAATCAAAATACAGTAACTTACTGTAAAAATACAAGGAAATTGTGAACAGTGTACTTTGTTTTGCATAATGGTCCATTTCAGAGGTGCCATGAATATCACACAAAAGTTTCTCAATTCCAAGATTTCCAATAAGGAAAATATCTTATTTAATTATTTAAACCCTTTATAATTTAGAACTATGAACATTCATGCTCGATTGTTGTGATTAACCACAGGCCAGTGTTGGTTAGGTTAACAAAGTCGTTTTTTCTAGCACACTCCTCTAATGTGATTTTCACAATATTTGACCAGTATTGTAATTTCTCATTGAAACTACAGTAATAAACTGTGACCCCTAATACAGTTATTTCCAGTGCATGAACACAGTGAATTACTGTAGATTTCACACGTTTTTGTTTACAGTGCATCTAGGATGAAATTTTATTTATTTAATAATTCTGTTATATAGTTTTAAACATTTAAAGGTCTGCAAGACTGCCATGGAGCTGATGGGCCGAGTCAAGGAGTTAATTAAAACCTATGTATTTGGATGGTTCCTGTCTAATTAATAATCTTATTAGACTACAATGTTAAAGCCTTTCCAGGCATTTCTACAGTCAAATACTGGCAACACAGTTGCCAGCTACTTACTGTAATGTATAGTTTACTGTAACTGAGACTTTACGGTGACTAACTGGCAACAGTTTGTCAGTATTTTACTGTAAATCAAGAATAACAGCTATTAACTGGCAAGAGGAGTGATAGTTATTTACTGTAATGGAACACAATCCCAGTAGAATACTAAATATACATTCTGTGTATTAAATATTGTAGTTATTCTGCTCCCTCAAAAATATTGCAATTCTATTTATTGGTATTATCTTCTAAAAAGACAAAGAAATTCAAGAGGTTTCAACAAATGTAACTTATTACTTTAGCAAAACATGCATACAAAACACAAGAAAATCCATAATTACGTACGACAATTAAACAAATCACATAATTCAACAAAACTGAATGTTATTCTGAAATAAAACATCCACTGCTAGGGTATAGCAAAGTATAAATAAGTATAAATAAAATAAAAGGAAAATATAGAACACTGGATTGTAGATATGGGTGTGTATATAGAAATGTATGGCAAAGATCAGTCAAAATGTTTACCAAATAAATTCTATTTTCTTCTACATTATAGAAATTATATAAATAAACAACAGAAATTTTGTCACGTATAAATTCATTAAACATATTTTCAACACAACTTTGCAAATTAAATAGTAGTCACAATAAACATGTAACCAAAAAACTGAAATATTCACCTACAATTTTACACAAACAAATCTCAAATGAAATTAAAAAACATAAATAATCAAAACAAAAACAATACCAATCATTTGTAGATTTGGTTTAGCATGTTGTTCCAAACTTGTAGTAACTCGGCACAAATTGAATTACCTCTTTATCCGTAACAATAATTGTATTAATAAATATTGGTTGCAATTACTTAATTACATGTTTTCCACTCAAATTCGGTGAGTCGCTGCAAAAATGTTTGAGCTCTAGTGTGACACTGGCTGACTCTTGGTACTCAATATTAAAAAACTAAAAGCAAGCAAAAAGAACAGAGAGTGCTGCAGCAAAATCTAGCTCCTCATCAATGCAATGTGTCACTTTCCTCTCAATGCTGATCATCCACTTTGATGAAGTCAGAAGTGCATCTCCTGAAATATGAGGCTCACCATCAAAACCCCAAAAACATCTTAACAATTTATTGAGTACATATTTCTACTTACCCAGCATGATTAGCTGTGGTGTGGCTGGTAGGTTTAGCTCATTTTCCTCTGACATCTTTGTGGAAGTTTTCTTAGAAATTAGATAATAATAGTGATTGATGCAATAATAGACTGAAATGTACTTGCAGGCAACAACATTTTTGCCTGCATCTTCAAGTAAAACATAGCCAGATCATGTAAAAATGGCTCTTCATGTAATGTATCTATATCACTCTCAATTGACGATGTTGATGATACCTCAACATTGAGCGACTGATCTGAAGTATTAACTTGTCTGTCTATTGCTGCTGTATCACACTGTGTGAGGAGATAAACTGCTGCTTTGGACCTGACTGCTAATGCTTTTGTGATAAATGAGTGGTGAAAGATGTTCAGTCTGAAATATTTCAAGCAACCTTCAATGGGGCAACCGACTTTCCTACCATCTCTTATATGAATCCGCAGGTGTATGCACAGCTCTGAAAAATTACTAGCCACAAATTCACACCCTGGAAGCTGACAGTGGAATACAGCCTGTGGATGCCTATGTGTGTCCTGTGTTTGTGACTGCCTATGGTTTCGGTGCATATGTGACTTTAATGAGGAGAATTTCTTAAAAATATAAAGAACACTGCTGAATTCCACTGGCAAACTGAAAATCCGCTCTGTTTTGGTGTTTTTTAACATGTGTATAAAAAAGGCCTAGTTGGCGGAAAGGCAAAACGCACAGTTTGCGTCTATACATTGTGGGTAATGTGACTACACAATAAAAAATAAAGAAACAAGCGGTGGGGTCAGCTGCTGATAAAAAATAATGTTCAACACTATTGGGTTCTGAAAGTTGTGAGATGCTAAAAGCTAGCTAACAGGTAGCTTTTTGGAACCAAAAGATAAAGAGCACATAATAAGAAATGATTAACTTTACCTACATTTGCAGTATATTTAAAAAAACTTCTAAATATTTGAAATTTTTACTCACTCATTGTTGGGGATTCCATTTTAAGTTTTAAACCATGAAAATCGAGTCACTAAGATAGTTAACACAGCACAAGCAAAATAACATAAACTCAGTACGCCGGTAACGTTTTACCGGCGCATATTTGAGCCCGCTCCGTAGTTATAATCATAACGAGGTCCCACTGTCCCAAGTCGTCCGATACCGTCGGCGACTTAACCTCCGCCGCCGCGACTCCGCTCCCGTGTCCTAGGTGAGAAACCACAGCCACTTTCGTCAGTCACATCACCCTGCATCTAGAAGATGGTTGCTGTTTAAACCGGCTTGTTCAGAGGCTGTTTCAACCGGCCGGACCTCAGCCACCCACTCTTGTTCTATTTCCGCTCCGGAGAGCCAGGTCACCACCTGTTGACAGCGGAGTAGAAAGACCAAGTGCCCGACCGGCCCCACAGGAAACGGCGGTCCGAGGCGCCCCCCGAGGTGCACGCCCCGACCCCCCCCCCCCCCCGGCAACAGGGAGGAGAGCCGAACCGGGAGGAACAGAAGGGGGACACCCCTTCCCGCCGCCCCGCAGTTAGAGGCAAGATTCCTCCGTACTCACGTCGACCGCCCCGAGTCCACCTCCCCATTACAGGAAGTAGGAATCCCGAACCGGAACACGCAAAGGAGAAACCATATCTACTACTGAGCCGTTCACCACATGGCCCTGATCGGGGGCGGACCCCCAATCTCGGAAAGAGGCCTGGGGTTGGTGTGACCCCTCTTAGCGCCTCGTGATGACTTCCGTTACACTGCATCGTCCGTCACCGTCCACTACCTCCACGTCATGGCTGCTGTGCGCATAGTTTGGCGAAGGCCCGCAAAATGTCCAGCGAGTAGAGAAGAACTCTCCTACAAGCCAGCTTAGCGAACGATCTCGCCCTAGGACGTCCCATACCCAGAGCTTCCAAGACCTGCTCATTGGCACGGTACCACAGACCCCGGGCCCCCAGGGGGAACCCAAAGATCTGCAGTTCCCTTACTCCCAGCGTCCGGGCGATCAACTTTTTATGGGGGCTCTAGTATCGAACCTTCTCATTTGCCGCACCACGGAGCGTGTTCGGGTCGGACTCGAACCGCACCGTGGCATCAATGACCAGAGCTTCCAAACCTCGAATGAGCACCAAGTCCAACCGTCGTGACTCTCCGCCAGCAGTCTCGAACGGCCATTCTCGGCGGACCTCCCATCCCAGGCCTTCAGCCTCGGTCGCCAGGAGACGACAGATCTTGTGGTGCCTCAATTTCCGCATAGATTGCATTCGGGGACACTGTCCGAGAATGTGAGAAACCGATTCCAACCGCGACGAACAGAGTCTGCATGAGGCTGTTGTTGTCTTGGGCCTTCCTCGGACTATGGATTCCGCTGTGGGGTACACGTTCGCTCTCACCTGCAGCGCCGCAATGAAGCAGCGCTCGGTGAAACCCTTGTGCATTCTCAGCCAATTGTTGCTTGCCTGGCAACCTTTAAATTTGGCAATTCCCCTGCCCTGAACAGGCAGCTCTGTCCACCTACGGAATTCATCGGCCCTCCAATCACACGGCCACGGGCAGGCAGGCGTCAGCGGGCAGGGCTCGTCTCCATTTGCGTTCACATTCCACAGTCCCAACTGTGGAATCTCATCATCGCCCCCCCCCTGCCCTCCGCCACAATTGCCTGAAATGATCCTTCACCCAGTCGCTGGTAGCCAACGCTTTCACCACTTCGTTTGAGGATATAGACAACCGTAACCATCTTCTCGCTTTGTTTGCCGGGGTTTGTCGGGCGAGTTTGCAGATCCCCAGGCCACCATCCCGGTTCCTTGCATATAATAACCCATCACAAGTTGACCGTGGAAGGTGCAACCATTCCTTCACGGCGCCCTTGATGATCCTGTCCATGCGGTTTAGAGCGGCCAATCCGAGCTCGGCATGATCGGCCAGGTAGTGGAGTCGGGGTTTCGCGTGCCGGTTAAGCAGTGTCACTTTCTGAGATGGTTTAAGTGGAGACGCCGCCAGACGTCTCACCCACTTGTCAAGAATACTGGCCTGATCCGGCTTAACAATCCCAACCCAAGGATTGCATTGGGCCCCGAGGTACCTGAAAGATTCCTCGAGGCCTGACAGTTGCAGGGCCGTACCCCCCAGAACGTGGGGGACAGTCATTGATCGTGTACGCGCCCTTGCAAGCCCGGACGAGGAAGCCGAAGCATTTCCTCAGATTGACTTTAAGGCCAGTCACTTGACAAAGGGAGTCCAATACCTTCAGATGATTTGCCATTCCCGTCCAGGACCTGCTTACCAGCACGAGGTCATCGGCGAACGCCAGACTCGACACCGAATGACCTTCGAAACGATACCCGTTACCACCTCTTTCGACTTCATGGATGAGAGGATCCATGGCCAGGTTGAAAAGTAGTGGGGATAAGGAATCACCTTGCTTTACACCTACCCTCAATGCTATACTCGGAGTGACACCACCTCCGACCGTGACACGCGTCACGCTGTCCTTGTAGAGTTGCTGGATCATCTCTACCATGTGTAGGTCCACCCCAATCATTCCGAGCGCTGCGATCAGATGCTCATGGGAAACCGAGTCAAAAGCCTGAGCGAAGTCAATCGATACCACTGCGAGTGGGCTGCTACACTCGGTCTTGCAGTGACGGATCAGGCCCCGGAGGACCTCGATGTTTTCAGAACATCCGGGGGTAGGACGGAACCCCCTCTGACTAGGGTGGAGCGGACAGGCCGGAGCCAGTCGCTTCGACAGGATCCTAGTAAATACCCGTAAAATCATTGATCCAACGTATTAGCTCTGGAATTACCACAGTTATCCAAGTAACTGGGAGCGATCAAAGGAACCATAACTGATTTAATGAGCCAGTCGCAGTTTCACAGACCGGCCGTGTGCACTTAGACCTGCATGGCTTAATCTTTGAGACAAGTATATGTTACTGGCAGGATCAACCAGGTAGCCTCCGGGAGGCCGCGTTGACGCGGGCTTCCTCGTTGCGGGTATCGCGCCCCCCGACGAGCGGGGGGTGAGCGGGGCCGCTAGTAGGCGCGTGCACGGGCGCTATCCTTCGGCAAGGAGGGGTGGCCCTGTGGGGGCCGTAACGCAGAAAGGTGTTTCGCGGGGCCGGGGTCAGACGAAAGCGCCGCCGCACGGCCGCCGGTGGCGGACGCTCTGTGATGACCGGTCGTCTGAGTCTCCCAGGGAGGGGTTTCGAGCGAGCCCCGCGGGGCTCCCCTGGAGGCCGAAGTGCTGATCGGGGAGGAAC